>NC_081449.1:11778066-11814003 GCF_007210705.1 Tigriopus californicus | reverse complement strand
AAAACGTTTTTATAAATGGAAATATCCTTGAATTTGTGAGTGTGTCTTATCTGTGAATGTACAACTACCCTAAACAAATAAGCATTGGAACGAACTGACGTCGACAAAGCTCCGTTCAGAATGCTTCAACCTAGAGGGCTCTACTTCAACCTATTTCAAAATTCTCGAGGTTAGGGGTATTTCAGCAATTGAAGTCTGCCAAGGGATTTTAGCTGCAAATGTTCGCAATATATTACTTAAGGGGTCTGCAGACCATTTAAAACTACGAGAACCCTTGTCTACGCCTACACATTGTATAAAAATTGAAGGTGAAAAATAAATATTTGTTTCATTTACAAGTATATGAAAGAAAAAGAATGACAGATCAAGATCGAATATTTTTTTGCTATTGCAGTTTCATAAGGGCTATTTACATCGCTACAAATGGAACGACGTGCCATGTTGCCAAAATCTGCAATTACACTTTTACGGTCCGGTTTGTGGCGTGTTTAACAAACCAAAGGAAAAGCCAAGATTGAAAGTTTGACAGCATGAATATTTGCACAAAGCATTGCAACTTACAATTGAAGAGTGTTGAACATATTTCTAAGGCTAAACGGCATAACAATACCGTCTTTGGGGGCCAATATCTCATTCTTTCGTTGAAAATTAGTTCATAATGGTTGGAAAAATTGAGCCCTGGAAATACGAACCAATAGCAATTGTTCCCCTTCGTACTCAAGCCAAAAAGCCTTTTTCAGTCATGCACAGTTATTTTGAGATTGAGGTGGACGAACAAACCTTTGCCTCATCGTTCCCGCTCCTGTCCACTCGAAGAAGGCTCCCCCTCTCTCAGGAAAGGTGGGTATTGGGTTAACGGGGAACAAAGCAAGACGTGGTCCACAACTGGCGCTTCTCCTCGTTCTTCGTGTTCCTCACTAAAAGCGAGCGTCTTCCAGGCTTCCCAAAAGGCTCTCAAGTGTTCCTCAGAGGTCTCCAGTTGAGCGAGGATCTAACAAGGGAACAGAAGGGATCAGCTTCGGTGCATTCTATAAAAGTGATTTCACACAAGTGTGCTTTGGCCTAAAAAGCTTTGACTAAGTTCGAGTCTTTCTTGACTTTGGTGTCCGATATGCTGTGCATTTGAATGGATTACAGTACAGTAGTGCTTTTTTTAATAGTTCATTGGTGAAAAACGGTCCGGTGGATGAAGGAAGCCTTGAGTGAAATATGTATTTTCCAACATAGTCCATATAATAAGGAAGATAATTGATCAATCATCTTGACATACGTCAGTACAGGTGAGTTGATTATTGTGGGTAGATCATATTTTCCTAATGGTTTGAAGGTGTGAAGATGTTCTTTTGCCTCTCTCGAAATAATTGCATGACAAAGCGAAACGTTCCACAAATTTCATCTTGTTCTTCTGAGAGGAAGAGAGAGCGGGAACTGACATCTTTTTCCTCGAGTCTGCAACAACTTCATCTCGTTGGGTTCTCTGAATGTATGGGAGCAAAAGTTTGTCAGCACTAGGCTGGAGTTGATTATTGAGCAATTTCCAACTTTTGTGGCACAACTTGAAAGTTTGTGGCTCTTTTCCCTTCCATGTTAGGTTACTCTTTGTTTCGCAAGTGCAAACCCATTCTTCGATCATCCTTCAATGCTCAAAGTGTGAAAACAGGGCACCAAACTTGACGAAAACAAGTAGAGACAAGAAGCTTTTCTAACCATGTACATTGGATGGGTAGAAAGGATGAGCCACAAGAAATATTTTTGGTTCCAGCGATCGAGAAGTGAATTACTCTCTACTGAAGAGTTCTCTGACAGCCACTCAAGGGGTGTTCACGACCACTGGAAGCAACAAGTCGAAAACACCTTTGAATAATTGATTCTCAAATTCTTCCCGCAGAGGTCACAAGAGCAGGAGGGTTAAAAACATCAATTTTGTCTTGGCACTTTGTTTTTTAGGGACACATTGGTTGGGAGAACCATTTAACCTTTTTTTGGTGCAGATAATGAGGTTCCGTCGAAATTTGAGTTACTAATATAAGTTAGCCGCCTTCAAGTACATGAGCATGGAGACATACAGGCGAACAAAATCGACCTCAAAAGTGGCTCCAAAGCGGAAATTGAAAAGGTCTCCGGCAAAAAGTGTAGATTGGAACTTGAGCGAGTTGAAGTGGTAGGACCTTGTGAACTCACAGGGGTGAACGGGATTTATCTGGTCCATCAGGAAAGTTTTCGGCCGGTGAGGGTGAGTGGTCTCAACTTCGGATGGATCAATGGTGGTGGGGGTCTTTTCGTTGGTTTAAGGAATGGTCAGTCAAACCAGTCAGGCTTTTCGCCTTGGTCACTTCCATCTCGCAGGCAAGACCTGTCAACTCCAGATCAAGAGAGTGGAATGGAGGTCGGAAAGAGGGGGATATTTCGGGTTCAACGGGTTGCATTCGAACCCTTGTCAAGACCGCGATAAATTTATTACATTGCGGGACCTTTCAGGTGTTATTGTGTCAATCATGATTGATTTCAGAGGGGAGACCTTCATTATGTACAACTGAGGCTAAAAGCAAATGCAAGACTGCTGCTACGATAATTTGCTTTCCTTTGTTGGTGCCACAGCACTAGTTTAGAGCACTGCTCTTGAATCCTGGGTGATAAAGGGTTGAGAGGATGTGATTGACAGCCCCAGATCTGATAAGGCATGTTGTACATGATTTGCATTGGACAACCCTTACACTTGTTCCGAAACTCTGTCGCTTCCAAGTGTTGTACGGCGAAGACAAGACCCACTTTCCCAGGGTTGAGATTGGACCTCACTGGCCATCCCACCCTTTGTAACCAACCACCCATCCCACCCCGCCAAAGAGCCCAACCACCCTCAAGCATTTGGCCTCTCCAAGCCTCCCTCTCCCCTAGGAAAGGGCAAAAACGACCCGTTGTCGTTCTATTTCTTTTGCTGCGCGTGGGGGTAAAATGGACGTCCACCTTCTAAGCTCCCAGTCAAACAAATACATTTGCTTATCGATTTATCGAACAATGGCAAGTAGGCAGCAGGCGGCTATTGTTCCTACAATTTGTTATTTCTGAATGGATTGTTGGGTTAGTGAAAGACGATGCCTGTGGAATATTTGGAGCAATTGGATCACTCATGTGTACCAATGCCCATGGACTGTAGAATAGAATACTAAAATGATGATAGCTCCTACCAATTAATGTGGGCATTGGAAATATTTTCTGTTTGGGACTGAAGACGGGCATTGGACATTAAAAACTTTCCAAGCTGTCGTGTTGCGAAGTAAATCCAAGCCCTTGAGCTTAAGGACATACTGGAACCTTGATTGATAGAAACAACGACATTTGTTGGCACACCACGTAGTTTTATGACAAACCATCCCGGTTTTATGGCGTCTAATGCCAAAAGCGAATCCAGAGGGCTCGCGATGGTTTTAATTACAGCCACAAAAATGCTGTTAAACCAATAACGAGTGTTGACTTTTGGTGTTGTTTCAGCGGGCTGAATATTGTTCAATGCTTGCATTTGTGATCCATGTGCATGTGATCGAACCATGTCCCCCTTTCTCAAAGAGCGATTAACAGGTTGATAATCAATCAGTAAGTAATATTGCGCTCCAATTGTATCTGTAATCTAATGTTGTAGTCATTGTTCAAAACGAGTTTCGCCTTATGATCCTAAGTATGACATTTGAATTGATCGTGAACTAGGTAGTTACTAAGGTCTTGAGTTTTCAATCCACTTAATCCAGACCTGATGAGTAACTTTGAAAGCAGATCTCTCTCCATTTCTTACAATTGAGCCACGTACAGGTCCTTCGCAAAAGTAATATGTGCATCCACAACACTCGGTACACGCCATGTACAATATCTCTTCTGCATTCAATCACAGGATTTAGTGCATACATTGATCATCTTGGATCTAGATCGCCTTTTTGTAAAGGTTTTCGCAACGGGGCGTCCTTGGCCGGTATTCTGATGTAATGCGTGCATTCTAAATCTTGCCATAGGGAAAGGATGGTTCCACAGATGCGTTGGTAGTGGATACATTAGACAACCTTGGCCGGTAACGAAAACACCACGGTTAAATAATTCTCTCAACGAATACGATCGGTCAAAGAGAGCCCATTTCTATCTAATATAATACACGTGCGTGTGTACATAGAGCTTGTTCAACTACTAGCTGTGAAGTGGTAGATGACCGTCTTTGATCTCTTTGTTGTTGAGCACACTCGTAGGCTTGATGATCTCCCTTTGACATATCCAATATTCCCTCACATCACGTCAAAGCAAAAGCTTTTGACACTTCCATAAGCCAGGTTTTCTTTGGCTGTCTGTCGATCAGTTTCTGTTCTGTTTCCCCTCCTCCCAACACGCACAAAACAAAATGCATGATTTGGAGGGCCATGAACCACCCTTACTTGTATGTATAGTAAGTTTACGTCAGTATTTCATATCCAATATGATGTAGGCTCCTACTCGCAAATGCCTCGGCATCCTTTGATGTCCATGGGCAAATATGTCGTTTACTTTCGTCTTAAGCAAACACTCCATGCACATATGGAAGAATTGTCAAGGGGGTACATTTCTAATATCGTTATCATGTATTCATACTTCCAAATGAATGCGTTGATTAAGCTGTTTTCATTCCGTTCCAAATCAATGTTTCATCAAGGAACTCATTCATAAGAAGACATGATCTAATTCTGATTGTGAAAAGGCTATCAAGTCGTCAAGGGTAGGGTCGGTAGGATACACATTACCTTAATGGTGGTGATTTATTGATCTTGTCCTCCATCTTTATCAGGAGAGCTAACAAACTTAACGGGAGGACATTGAAAGCAATCTGGTTCCCAGGTGCGTCTTAATATTCTCTGAGTTACGTCCTCTTAGACAAGTTCGAAATTCAGGCGACATTCAGACCACGCCCCGCTAAAGGATTGAGGAGTATAATCAAGATAAACGATGCAGCCCACGAAGAATAAACTGTACGTGTGGGGCCAAAACAAGCAGAGAGTCAAAGAACGAGGCTGTGTCTCCACGGAGAAAACCGTTTTCTAAGATATACATATCCCAGAATGTTTCCCTGTAGTTAGCAAGTGGGAAGGAGCCTTTTTGTTGAGCCTTCCCCTTTGGATCTAAGAACCAATAAATTCCCATTGTTACCCCCAGTGTAAGGCTCTTGCTAACCAACGCACTAACATTGTTGTGGCCGGTGAGCACTGGTTACTTTTTTTCCGAGTCCGACCCTTTGGCCACCAAATGAAAGGATCTTTCAATCTTCTCACTACCTCAAGAAGCACGCTGCATGCTGCATATTGTGGCTACTAGCAATGTGCAGGGTTCATGCACTTGCTGATGTTGCGTGACATAGCGTAAATTGAGTAACTGTTCCATTTGAGGTGGTCTCTCATGATATGCCTGAAATGGATCCGAGGGTCCAATCGATCACTATCCGGTTCTTTTCGTTTCGTTTCTTCGTTAAGGCATCGATCTCACCAAGGGGAACATTAACAACGAGATGCCAAACAAATGACCAACGGCATGCAACCGCCCATATGCACACTAACTGCCTCAGAATGCTACCGTACGTACATAATCCCGCGTGGAAAGTGGGAACCACAATTTGAGTGGTCTGTGCCTTTAGCAGTAGATCGGGTCATATTGGGTCTCATGCTGAGATTATAACAATGCACTGTTTCATACTATGCTTGTTAACTCCATATCTTACTTAATTGCTGCAAGTGTGCAATGAGACAGACTGAGGAAAGAAAGTGCCGCTTGGTGTGAAGCAGTTTTTGTTCCAATTTTCAGTGAAATAAACCCCCTGTTGTCACTAGGGTATTAGGTTTCAACCCTCTGGGTTCCATGGGATTTTGAATGTATGTCACGAGCTAGTGTTGAAGGGAATACAAAAAAAGACACTGACACATGGACAAAACAAAAAAAAAATACACTCACGATTCAAGAAGAAGAAGTGCTGACAGAGTAAATTATCATAGGTCTCATTACTTGAAAGAATAAGCGGTACAATTACAGGATAATCGATCTCATTAGGAACAAAAACAGCTAAGAATCGTGAAAAGACGAATGGAGATCTATACATTGGTTTAAAAAATCAAGTGCTTTCGTGGTTCAAAGTTTCCAAGAGTCCAACCCAGCCGAGGAAAACGGATAATGGAAAGAAACTGGTCCGGGCTTTTAACTGACAGAGACTAGGAGAACCCTCGCGTCACTTCCTGCCAAAAAAGGTTCAATTACCCCTGAGACAAGACCGGACTTTGAAATAAGCCCACACCCACCCACCTACGTAGTAGTGTTGATACGGCCAAGTCTTTGTCGAATGAATCGTGGCCAAAGGGGGACCCAACCCGTTGTAGGATCAACAACCCCTTCATGCACATTATAGACCCATTACGAAGCTGTGAACGGCCCTGAGACGGGAGCTAGCGGTCGGTGGAAGAGCATTTTCCTAGACGCTCCCTCGAGTGAACAAACTTGCCTTAATGGCGACTTTCCAGGATTAACTTCAATTGTCTTCGAGTTGGATGTTGGAACTTGGATTCAGGGCAGCTTTCAGGACTTGCGACTGTAAAGTGTTCCCAATTGGAAAGAGCCATTACGAAGCCCCTTTGGAAAGATTTCTCACCTGATAACGTCATCCCATGAGTTCTACGAAAAGTTTGCCAATATCTTTCTCCTTCCTTTCTTTTTTTTGTCCCCCCTTTTATAATATGATAGAGTGGGACCAGACACAGTGTATTCGTCAAAGTGTTCCAGACATTGCTCCCCTTCTTTATGAGGTACCTATGTGTGTCTCAATTGAATGGTGGTCCATGGACGGTGTTCATGGTTTTTGTCCACCACGTCGTGCTCATGAATTTCGACGCAATGGCCTTTCTCCTTCACCCGGTTCCATTTGCTTCTCTGTCAACATTGTAAAGGTACTGGGTGGATCTAGCACTGCTGAAAGCCACCCTAGATGTTTTTATTGGAACCAAAAGGAGTTCGAGTGAGTACACTGGTGGGTACAAGTTTGGCGTGAGTGAATGAGTTCGGTAGGTTAATATGTTTCGTCGACCACATTGGAATAGGGACCAACCTTCGTGTGTTGAATGTCGACAATGGCTAAATACTCCTTGATGGCCATAAAACAAAAAAAATAAGGGGGAGCCCACGCTTTCTATCGAATTTAGGTGAACTGCATACACTGAACCGCAAAACTAAGCAAATGAACTGGAGCCAGACATGACTTGAAAAAAAGTATGGGCAGCTCCGGATGGTAAAGGAATTGACATGGTCTAAGGACAAAACAATTCTTACGAAGTGCATTCAATCCCAGTGGCCTTGGTTCTCGAAGAAGCGCCAGATCTGGAGCAAACGATGCATCCCGAAAAAGGTTCCTCCATAAATGAAATGGGATTCTTTCCTGGCAATCCTGGTGGGTTGTCGCCCGACGGCAGATAATCATTTTGTGGGATTGGCTTAAGACTATCTAGTAGTATCTACCAACTAGGTGCCTGGCAGCATTCGTTCCACTCTTTTCTTGACAGCTGTACACAGATCGTCTGTTCCTCCATTGGGGACCACATGGTCCAAGGGCATTGGGATTACCTCCCAGATATTGAACTTGGTCGTCCTGACTGTGTAAGAAGGATAAATCCACCTTATTGGACAAACCAAGTCACCTCGCCTTCGTAAGTATCTTTAGTGATCCCTGAGGACGGGGGTGTCGTCAATAAATATCCGGTCTGAGTGCGTGCGTTGCGACATGCGTCACGCTGGTCTTGTTTTCCGTCTAATTTCCAGGAATTCGATCGTGGCACTCACTCGGTTTTGAAATGAACAAAAATTCACATACGGTCAGGACAGGGTGTCCGTCAAAATTTGCCCTTAAGTGTGAAGGGAAAGTGCATTGTTGACCTTTACTTTCTTCTTGCGTGGGTGCATTCCAACCCAAATTTCATTCTTTAGTTCCCTTATGAAACCCAAATCTGTTGTGCATGATTATGGTTTCTCAGTTTCCCTCGCTGGACAAGATTCTGAAAATGTAGTGGTCATAAAAGAAGCTTACATGCCATATAAATCAGAATGAATGGCCTTCCATCGCCCCCTCCGTCCATTCTCCTTCCGTCAAGATGAACCAGAAATTTCACACAAATGCTGAAAAATCGCGGAATGAGAAAAATTCCCCCTCCACTGCTCTTCTTTCCCAGTCCTCTCTGTGTCACAAATCTCACATTTCCTTCTCCATGAGGACTCGTAGAGTAAGATTTCCAAGTTGAAATTTAAATGGAAGCACCCACATACTTGGTCTGAAAGGGAAGGGAGAGTGGATTGCTAGCCCTTTTGGTCCATCTTTTGAAGCATCTCAAGGGTAACAAATTCCACAGCACGAGTAGTGGTCCAGATACGATTTTGAAACAGTCACGGGGGTCCGTTAGACTTAAAATTGAGATTTGTGACCGGGGAGCAAGCAAATAGGAATAAAAGTGCCACGATTTTGAAACAATAAATCTATATTTCGTTGATCAACGACGAATGACAGTCGCGTTTCAACAAAATTTCATTATTTAGAGAAGGGGAAAAATTATTAATATTATGATGATTATGATGAATGAACAAAGTAGTATCCAGAACCCCCATGAAGACGTATGAATAGGTGAACGATCCTTTTAAGATTAAAAAAGTCGCGCTTTCACAACTTAAGTCCCTGGAGCTCTTGAACTTATTGCATTTGAATCTGAGGGGCAATGTCTTTGTCAGGATGAAGCATTTTCTTGATCTTGCCTTCCGGTATTTTTAGCTCTTTTCCGAATTAGATCAATTTAAAAATGGAACAAATTCGGCGAACTCCTTATTGTAAGTCGCAATATGTTTGGAAGGGGGAAAGGACCTGTTTACGAAATTTACCACCGCTCATAAATTTCTAAAGTTCATCAAAAATATTTCTCCCTCATTCCATTCTCAATTTTCCATTATTCAAGGGGCCAAATTGCTCTCGACAGATTTTGGGACAAGAATTTCAAGAAATGTATTTAACTGGCTCATAAGCGGGAACTTTCTTCTCAGTTCGATCAGGTTTCCCCTTGGGTAGTGTGAAATGTAGTTTAGTACAAGTGTTCCTCGACTTGTTGCGTCACTGAACTGAACGTGGCATTTATCGGGCACATGAGACTTTGTCGAGCAACCCTGCGTTCGACGGGTAGAATTCGTTCGCGGTTGGGCAGACTAACTGAAAACGATTAGTTGGGGGAAATCTTCGTTCTGGGACGATTGCCAAATAGAGGAGTACAAGAAAATTGCCGGAGCCAAGTATTGCTTGCTCCTCTCGTTTTTTTGTTGGCTGAGCATAAGGCACAGGTAACTTGTTCCTCAGAGGGAGCGGGAGTATGTAAAGTTCAGGCATTGAAGCTTCCCCCCGAGGCCAAGTTAAGGTATCCATCTATCTCTGAGTCGGATGTAGGTGTATCGCCAAGGCCACGCAAATAACATCCTGAAGAGATGCAACACTTTGCGTGCATCAACTGTTGCTTTGCCCTGACCAGCCTTGGAAACTTCTTGTCACAATAAGGAGCCGAAGCGGACTGTCGTTCGTGTTGTTGTTGTTGTCGTTGTTGGTCCAGAAGTTATAGTATATAGCTGTAGTAAGTAGAAATTGCCGTTGTCGTTGGAGACGGCTTTGATCGCGAGATTTGCCCTGGACCATTGCGAGATGACGAGGATGGAAAGGAAAAGGTGGAACTGCCTTCGACAAGAACGTCCCCGTCTGGATCTCGAACGTTAAAAGCTCGGCTTTTACAAAGCAATTACAGAAATGAGAGTCGTTATTGTGGGCCACACCATCGTACGAACGATGGGTTCAGAGAGGAAATTCGTCACCACTGTCTTAACAATTGCCAAAATATGGCTCATCCGTTCACAGGTCGTCTTGAGGAGTAGCAAAAGAAAAGACAGGGTGCACTCGTTGTTTCACCAAGGCTGTTGTCCAATATGGCCGATCCTTTCACTTTGTCCTTTCATCGCCCTAATTAGCCTTTACATGTATCTGGTATGATCAATCGCCACTTGCGGGGCAGTGGTGGGGGTGTTAGGATTACCAGCTTTGGGTAATCTGTAACCTCTGTTCTCCAACCAAAGGCATTGTTTGTAAGCTTCCTCGCAATCGATGTAGCGAGCATCGGGATGCTCCACCAAGTCATTCATTACAATCAAATGATCTCGGAAGATGGGCAGAGCTTTGGGGATATCGAGCTTGATCAGCAGATCCATGCCAAGCATATAAGCCGAAGCCTGCCTCTCGATCTCATTGGCCACCTCTTGGGTCATCTTCACCTTGAATTTCCTCTCACGGTTGGCAACGCCGTTGTACATGGGCCAGTTTTCGCGGCAAGGCTTGCAATTGCAAGTGAAATGGTATTGATTTTGTGCCCTCTTCTGGCGGGCTTCCAATGGATGAGCATAGAAATCGAAACCGTAATCGATGTTGACCTCTTCACCCCTTGACACGCTTCTGACGATCCGCACCACTTGGAAGTTCTGATAACCCAGACGTTGGGCATTAGCATAGCAGCTATGGTTGAAGAAGGACATTGTGGGGAATATAGCTCCGCCCACGGGAATGATATCGAATTTGGTGACGTCGTTGTTCTTGAGAATACATTCAGCCATCTCGAGCCCATTGGTGGCTGCGATTTGGAGATGGCGCAATAGCAAGCTGGAGACGAAGATTTCCACCCGAGTGGTGTCCTGAGTAGCCGAATCCTTGTCTCCGAAGAACCCGTTAAACTTGAGGCACTTTGACATGAAAATAGCCTCGGACGTCTTTTTGATCAAATCTTCGAATGACCTTTTGTCGGTGTTTGTCGCCAAGTTGTGAACAGCTCGATAGCTCGTCGGATCGAAGAAGGCGTTCTGGGCAGCTTCAGCTGTGCTTTGCTCTCCATTTTTGAGAGTCGGAATCGACACCAGAGATTGTTGAATCAAGTTTTGCATCCCAGTCTTGGTGATGATCCTAAAAATAAGGAACATGAAAATAACCAGGTTTTAGACGAATATCTGGCGAGAGATGCTATTGCATTGTACCTCTGAAGTACGTACACGGGCACAAGGGGAGGGTCAATGACGGGAATTCAAAAAATGCTACGGCAAACGTCCAAGGATCATGCATTAGATTACCCCCGAAGTCAATGCGATTTGCCTGGCAAGGTTATCTACGATAGTTGTTGACATGGAAAGGCAAAGTTTGTTTGTATTGCGCCTGCTCAAACATGGGTGGCAATAATTAGTGCCGTTTCCTTTTGACCGCTTGACAGATTTCCGAGCACATCGTTTCCAATGCAACCCAGCTTTCCAACTCGGGAGTATTTTGACCACTATACTTGGGCCACTAATCTCTCACGAGAGTTTAGAAATGAGGCAACTTTATCACTTTAAAATCCATGACAGACATTCTTGAAGCCTTATGGGAGTTTGTTCATTGTCTTACAACTTGTGCAGACCAAATTTTGTCTCATCTTTGCCGAGGGTTATATTGAAGCCAAAAAGGCTGGTAAAAGAGAAACCATTGTAGTGGTCGTACGTTATGCATCCGATTTTATTGTAAACCTATTACCTTAGGGCAAGGTGCGGCATCTTGCCGAGATATTTGGATGGCTCAAGATATCCCAGAATTCCGCATTCAATCGAGTGGTACTCATTCCAACTCATATCACGGCAACTTTCGCAACAGAATTGGACCTTAAAGGCAAAAAGGGGAAAAAATGGAACGTGCGTATGTTTAACAAATCTTGGCAGAGGACTCTCCTCAAAGTTCCCTCCATTCACTTGGAAAGTAAGAGCAACCAACGATATGTTAACTTACTGTGGCACATTCATAACAAGGTATTGGCGTTGCCGTCTTCTTTAAGCAATAAGCGCAATGGTTTACTCGGAAAATTGCTTCCAACACTGCAGCATAGGGTTCCTCTCTCAAGACAACATCGCCTGAAATGGGTGACAATAATCATATCATTTCACGATTAGCCACTTTTAGTGGATTTTTGGCCAAGCTCTATAATTACCTGGACTGAGATCTTGGGTAGCCACAAAGTAACGCCCTTTATCCGGCGAAAATCTTAAGTCAATGCCGTTGGAAGCAGAGGGAAGGCGAGGGTTAATGCCATAGTTAAGGTCCGGTACTTCAATGTCGGGTTTCACACTGGAGGTGGAAATTTGTGAGATGGACATCTGACTACTGGCTTTGACAAGTTCCCCTGGGCTGTTCGAGGTGGCAGCACTGGTTTGAGTGCCTGTGGGCCGGGACGGGGAATCATTACTGGCAGACTCTAAGGAGAGGTTGTCGCCTCCATCAGTGGAGGGGATACTTGGGAGGGCTCCTAGGGCAGGGGTTCCTGGTTTGTCCTGGGATGTAGTCTTTTTGCGTCGAAAACTTCGCCGTAAAGGCTTTTCTGGTGTGGGAGCCGGGGGCTCTGGATTGGGAAGGTTCATGGCAGATGCTTTCCGTTGCTTCGGCTCAGGCTCAGGCACAAAGACAATGGGACCCGTGGCTCCCATGAGTTGAGGTGGCGGCTCTGAACCTTGATCACTGCCCATGTCACTACCGTCCTCGAAGTTGAGGAAGAAGTGAGTGCTCCGCAAGTCTTTGATCCAGCCTTGAATTTCTTGCGATTTCAGGGTTTTCTGATTATCACTAAGAGATGATTCTTTCAAGGAGACGAGCGCTTGTCTAAAGCATTTCACAGCCAATTCATATTTCTTCAGACCCTGGTAGCATTTGCCCTTCCTCTCCCAGAGCTTGTAGAGGTTTTCTTTGGGATATCCAAATCGGGCAGCGCGGGAGATGTCTTTAAGACAATCGTCATACTGGCACAACTTGCGCAAGGCAGCTGACCGATTGGCATAGCACAATGAGAGAGATTCATATCGCGATGCTGCCATCTTCTGTCCCGACTTAGTGTGTCCCGCCTTGGCTTCATCTTGAAACTGTACCCCTTTGCCTCCACTCGCACTCCCTTGGGGATATCGATAAGCTTCCGGATGTGGGTAGAGGTCGTGATCCGGATGTGGGGCATAAGCCAAAGCCTTGTTGTAAAACAAGATTGACTGCATGGCTTGATCGCTTTGGAACAACTTATTGCCCTCCTCTCGATAGCGATTGGCCTTGTCCATGGATTTGAGACCAATCTTGTCACTAATCTCAAAATCGCGCACAAACGGTCGGACTTGCATGACGTATGCCACCCTGTCGATATCAGTCTGGATCTTCATGAATTCATCAGGCAGTGTTTCTGACAGATTTCCAGTCGTCATCACTTGGGTGAGGAACTCTTCATAAAACCAATCAAAGACGGCTGGCGGTCCGGAGTCAGTGCCAGCGTGGGCCTGAAGGTTGGTTATTGATGATGGCATTCCTTGCCTGGGTTTCATGCCGTGTGACGCCATTATGGACTTGTCGAGAGAGGGAAGAAATTTTAATCAAACCAGGTTAAGCTGGGTCTTTTTTGAAGTTGAGGAAGACCTACACTTGAGTGACTGTAAAATGGGGGTTGAAGGTGGATGTATGGTACTATCGAGTCGTTTTGATTAGGCGATGAGTAAACTCAGCCGATCAAGAGAGGGTGGCGTGAGAAAAAAAGGCTTAAGTATGAAGGTGAAATTGAAACTAGGGTTCAGAGAGGAGGAAAAAGGCTTTGATATCTTCCTCCCCTTTTCTTCCCTCTTTTGTTCCTCTGAGTATTATGATCGGTTGCCTCAGGCAAGCCAGCGTTTTTCTCAAATCGTGTGGTGAAAAGACTTGGTTCCATGGATTGGGTCTCGTTTAACCAATCCAAGGAGACTCTTTGAGGATCTCGTGCGTTAGACCCAGCCAAAGCTCTCCAAAGCAATTTGATCTCTCATGACCACGACTCCGCCCGACCAAGAACGTGTTCCAATTTCCCGGCTTTCCTGAAGTAACTTCACATTCACTAGTATACACAGTTATCCAAGAAACCCATCAATGGTGTGAACAGGTGAGTCGGGTTTGGAGGCTACCAGAGGACAGACTTCGAGAGGTCTTGACTATAGCCACTAGGCAAGGAAATGGACGACACTAATCGACTTCAAAATCGATCTTCAGCCAGCCCTGGCTCACCTAACTTGGAGGCAGCATGAGCTTGGCCCGAGCGACAATTTCCACCCATGGGCGGGGCGAGTCGTTCGTTCCCTTAGTTGGGCTTCCCGTTGCTCATTTGGTCTCATTCAGCAACGCTCACTCACTCACTCACTCCCACATATCCCGGCACATGTCCATGCACTCACATCTTGACCGCTCGTAAACGCGACGATATGAATCCCGCACTAATGGAAGCCTGCGAACAGGGTTATGGGTACTACTGGGTCCAGGTGTAGGCGGGGATCCTGTTGAAACTAGGAGGCAACGAGCTAATCACTGATGCTTCTATCCACCTTCTTCGAGGCTATTACCTCCTTCCTCCGCTAATGCCAGGACCCAAAAGCGAGTGTGAGCACGGCCACCTCCACTCATGTGAGTTCTCATTGACGGAGCAAGTACTATAACAACGAACGACAAGGGAAAGAAGAAAGCTAAAATTGTCCAGAGGATTTGTTCTGCCCAGGTCTTCTCGAGGTCTCCTTGCATCCTAAACGGCTGGCATAGCTGAGCATATGCTGATTCTTGTCTCAGCATTATACCCCATTGTACCTTCAGACCCGGTAGAATTTGCTCCCACTCCGTGTGTGCATGTACAGTCTACATACATACATGGGAGAGATATCCGTAACCCATACGAACTTTCTAATGAAACAATGCCAAAATTCGAACAAATTCGAGTACTCCATGGCCAGTCAGCCCCTGCTCAACTGAACGGCCGTACATGGAGTAACTAGCGATTGTGGGACACTCCATCCACAACACAGATAGTAGCCAAGAGAGAACGAGTCAGTTTGCGGTGTCCCACACAAGGAACGAAAATGAGCCGAGAGTAGACTCACCTTGGGGAGGACCCCCATATGAACGAAGAGAGGGAAGATATATGATCGTGTACGGTTAGATAATCTCGTCAAATGAAATCGAGTCAATCTTCAATGATTTCACTTGCCAAGCAAGCCCACGTCTCTCTTTCTTTCATCTCATTTGCCTTGAAATGGACTACAATAACAAGCTGGAAACTCTAACATCCTCGATCCTAATGATTGGCTTTTTATTGTCAGCTCCTTTTTTGCCCAGCACATCATCCTCTTGGTCCGTGTGGTTCTCAGCTTCCACTCTCCAAGTCTTGTCGGTTGTTGTTGTTTTAAACTTGACAGTTTACGGGTAAAAAATGAATAAAGTTCGAGTAGAAAAAATAATGTTCCTGATGTTGCTCCCTATGGATCGCCGTCACCGTCCTCCTCGTCGTCCCACTACTATTCCTACTTCCTACTCCTTCGTTGTTAGATCCCCGTTTAGGAGGAACCGCCGTCATTTTGTTGAACAACACGCATGGAACTTTTTTGGAACACGTTGAGGAGCGAAACAAAAAAGAAGTTTTGAGCCAAGTTCATCTTGTCCTGGCCATGGAACATAGTATGTGTATATAGCATAACGTAGGCATGAGCAATATTGGTCTCCTCCACCCACCCCTCTTGTTCTTGTCTCACCCTCGAGTCCCCTTCAAAGAAATATATCCGCCCGGATTAAGATTCATTCCACGTGCAGATCAATATGGCAGCCCCACACCAAGCTCATATTTGTATGTAGTGTTCTAGAATATTCGCTGTGCCGTTCATAGTCCCGACAAGATCAAACAGCTCAATCTTCAGTTATGAATTGAAGGGGATCATCTCATGGCTTCAAATGGAAACCTGCCCCAAATCGGTGGTAGTATGAAGTTCTGTCCGACTTTTAACAGGGAATCCGACTCCGGAGAGAGTGAAAGAAAAAGAGGGAAAGAGAGGAACTGAGAAAGACTATCGTTTCGTTTGTAGGTAGCAAGTCAGGGATTGAGAGTTGAGACCGAGAGCAAAAGAAAGATGGAGAGCCTGGCAAAGGCACTCCACCAAGTGTTCAAATTCTAAGCGCTAGCGACGAACCCGACCTTTTTTCATTGATGACGTAAATATCTGGATCTTGGAATGCATCCCGTTCCTACAGTGAAGGAAGAAGAGCAGAAAACGGAACATGTCGGGGGGGGACACCTTGACGAAGAAAAACGAGTCGAGAAATGTTATTTTTCAGCTCGACATTGATTTCATTGTCACATGGTCATTGCTATTGGGACTTGAAATGTCTCTGATTAATCCAATGGCGGCAGGTCAATGGAGGATAATTGCATGAAATATCATTTTGTTCTGTCAGAGAACTCAAGCGCGACCGAAAATGGTAAAAAGGCCACATTAACCTAGATAAAAAGAAGAGGGGGATAGGCTCTTAATTTGCTCAGAAATATGACGACATTCCACTGGATAATTGGACTTTAAGAGAACTAGATGACATTCTTAAACTCGGTAGCATGCAAGCCTGATTTCGTATATTCTCCAGTCTGGTCTGGTTCATCCGACAGCTCACACAGTGAAAGTTAATTAAAGCTCTCTATGCAAGGAAAGCATTGATTTTGGTTCGAATAGGCAAGTGGATAAAAGCGCAAAAGATGCAACTCGGAGTGGGGTGGCCTCAAACTCAACATGGCCGTCATTTTCCAATTGAATAAGTTTTTAGGACGTAATAATAAGGATGCTCAATGTTGTGTATTTGCGAACAAGGTTAGGATAGGAGGAGAAAGAGGATGAAATGTCAGCAAATCTTTTTGTGGAGTAATAAAGCGTTAATTGTCCGTGAGAGAGCTAGAGGGAAGAGCTCTGCTTCCACGAGTTTCTCTTTGAACGTGGCCCAATGTGGAAATTAAGGATGCTTTGTGGTGCAGGGGCTGCTCTTCAATTTAGAGTCGGTGGAGTCTATCCACTACTCTAGTAATACAGCAGCCATAAGCGAACAGACACACGCAAAAAGAGAGGGAAAATCATTGTCGAGTGCTGCACAAAGCTCTCGTATTGCAAGGTTTCAAGACATTTTGAGACACCAACCTCAGTTCTTTCTTCGAGGTCTAGTCCGCGAGTGAAAGAACACAAAACTCTTGATGTACAAATGGCTTGCAAAGCTAGCGGGTTCACGCACTCTAACCCTACGTGCTCATTGTACAAACTGTATTAGTACTGCACTTGATGTTTTCACCGTCATTCTGGTGAGAGCTCTTTCATGTTCTTGAACTGTTCCCAGTTGCAAATTAGGTATTCCAGAAGGTTCTCATTGAGTGGGATATTTTCCCCGCTCAGTGTTCCCTATGAAGGTGGAATCCATTTTTCATTTCAGCTTCTCCTCGGGGGGTTTGAACAATGATATGAACAAAAAACTCATTCATGCAAACATTTAGAGACAGCTCGGAATAAGCCATCGGCCGACCATATCCATCTCGGTACCTTCATAAGTAATACTCGGGCTTGGCAGAAGGAGACGAAGGAAGAAGCAAAGAGGGTTCCTCCACATCTGAAAGGGTTAGGAAGAGGTCGTGTGGGTCGGACTGCCTTCAAGTTGAAAAGGGCCGAGGATTTTGAAAGGAAACCTCTTTCTCCTTGTTCTCTCTTCTCTCTTCTCTCATCCCCTGCTCCTTCCTCCTTCAAATTTGCAACTTCATCTCTGGGGCTTCAAGTCAGGGGGTTCATATTCGGTCGGAGAGAAGAAGGAATTATTCTGTACGTACCTACGTACGTACGTATGTACGTACAGTGAGTGTACTGTATAGTTTGACAAGGCTTCCTTACGTTTGGGATCGGTCCGTAGAATTGATATTTTGATATTTCTCCAGGTTATCATTCTTCATGTTCAAGCTGAGATTTTTCTTGTTGGTCTCGTGAAATAGGGCATGAACTATTGAAGATAGAGGATTTGCATTGCAGACAATCCCTGTCCTCTGATCTGTCATCAAACGTCAAAACGTCCCAAACCTCAAAGTAAATGCAAAATGAGGCCAGGCTTGTGCTTTACACTGAACAGGGCACTCCAAAATGGATCCAGCACACACGTTTTTCCTGGGGTGTAACTCACATTGAGCCGTATGTAGGCTGGAAAAGAACTGTGCTGAGGGAATAAGCTGTGGTCCATTATGATAGTGCTTATGAAAAATGAGCTCTGTAGATTCTTTGTTGTGGTGTCTGGTTGGCTAGTATTCCCTGACCAGTCGGTTATGTTTTTGAAAACTCGACGGGTACGTAAAATAACCCACTTCCATGATCCCAATTTGCTTCATATTCCAAGTTCACATTTCCAGCGAAAATAGAACGAGCAGTCGTCGTGCAAACCAAGTTTTGGGCAATCTAAACCACTCTTGTTGTATTCACTTGGTCGCGAAGTCTGGCAAGCGAAACCTGGAATGAATAATTGCTGCTCTCTTTTCGTAAATAGTGTTCTGCGGCTATCATCAGGTTAGTTTCAGTGGGGCAGAGAACAACAAAAATGCTCCTTTTGACCCAGAAACCGTGGAACACAGATGCAATTAAGTGGTGCATTGTTTTCCCCTCATTGAACAACATGTGCCCAGGCATAAAAGAACGATGGGGAGCCACTAATTTAGGTTTAACCTCGCCACTTGTCCTTCCAGGTTTGGCCACGATGATGAAGCAAAAGCACCGATGGCCCAGGATCCTCCTTTGTCTCAACCTATTGAATCCAATTTGGGCTCTTCAATTCGGTAAGTACTACGATCGAGAGAACTCACAATCACTCAGTCCCGAGATTACAATGCTCAACCAAAATTGAGGTGGGTGTCAGAACGCCTTGCGGTGAGTGTGATATATCACCTCTTTGAGGCTCCATTTCTTGTCGCTATGATTTGATAGTTAAATAAAACTGCCTTTTCTTGTCGTGAGGTAGAACATACGTGTTGTTTACTTATGGCGCAATGGCATTGCTGTGGAACAACACCACCTACCGATTAGCCACATGGTCCCCATTTCCACATGAATTCCGACAAAAGAAGAGAGAGGGAAAAAGCGAGTCTTCCCAAGTACAAAAGATTGATTTGCTGGATTTTAGGAACTTGCCCCACATGGGCCATATCTTCCGGTGTTTCGCACACTTTGAAGGGTTTACCTTAGCTTCATGTATATAAAGGAGCATTAAAGTTCAACTTGACGAAAGCATGCAAACTAGGGGCCGCAAAAATCACACACCACTCTTAACAAGGAGTCGAGTCCGAAAAGGAGCAGAAATATATTAGGACCGAAACATGGCGGTAATGCTTGCTTGTTCACTCATTGGTCATGCTGGTCGTTGTGGGCACATGAGTACAAGCTCTATCTATTGAGAAAATCTTCTTGCTCTCAGTGCAAGTGAGTGCATCTGTCCTCACGCTCGTAGTCGTCTGTCCATTATCCGAGCGAGAGACAAGTCAGGCCAACGTGATTGATTCCTTGTCCAACCTTTCTTTGGCCAGCGGTTATACTTTCAAACTTTCCGTCCCACATCAATTCCCCCCCCCTTTTCTCGCTTCAACCCTGGATATTTTGCTCAGGTCAAATGTTGGGTGGATTGATCCTAAGCCATTGCATCCCCACTTTTCAGTCCGGACAACAACGCAAAGGCGGGCTGTTTTGTTTTCGAAACAAATCTTCTTGGAATGTCAATGAATAAGGAGGATGTACTGCAGTTTGTCTAATTCATTGTCATAACATTTAGAAGCTCTGGATTTGGCACCACCTTGCTTGCTATGGCTCGTTCTCATCGGAACCCCACCTGACTTTAGATATTTTGCTCAACTTGAGACTTTGGGTCCGATTCAGAGGGCTTGAAGCATCATAGGGTGTAGTTTCGAAATACAGAAAACCTCCAGAGAAGTGGTTCTGCTTTTATTCTTCTTTTACCTCAGAGTCACAACGTAGTTGGAACTATGAAATTGCTGCAAAGCAAATGGAACAAGAATGATTCAACACTACTCATTCGTGATTGTTGGCAAAAAATTATGCAGCAAACATGACCAATGCAAAAAGTGAAGGCAGGAAGATAAACACGAGTTTTGACTGTTGAGTGATCCATCACTGAAAAGTTGCATTGGGTGAGAAACTTTTGATGGCTAAAGACTGTACTGTCCCGTAATGTTCCATAATTCAAGTTTAACCATCGGGGCAAACTACCAAAGTTATTTAACTTATTTATGCCTGGTTCAAAAAAGGTAACCAAGACTTGCTCATCGTGTGCGTTTCATCATAACAACAAATCTGCGGCTTATAGATTTTGTGTTGCTTTGCCAATGAGACCATTTTCAAATCATCCCTGGTTGGCAGATAATATCAACCGTAATTCAAGTAGCCTAAAGTAAGCTCTTAAGACTTACTCTCAGAAATACAGCTTTTGGTATTCAATCAAGCTAATGCACCTTTTGTTACTAAGGAACTTTAGATTCAATGGACTGGATTAGAATGAAGGACTATCGCAGAGCTCAAAATTACCAAAGCTCTTCGTTTCATTTCTATAATTTCGCATTAGCAGCTTTAGCGGAAGAACATTCCAAGTTTCTCTTCCGCCTGGTATTCGATCATAATTTTGGAACTTTTTATCACCTTTTATCGCATAAGTTTGTAAGGGAGTCTGAATTTACTTCTTATACTTCATATGTTCCTAGAGTACAAATGCGATCCTTCGTTCTTTACTCAACATACATTGCCAAATTCCATAACTTACCGGCTAGTAAAATTTTAACTGTGGCTGAACCTAACACAAGAAAACAAAGCAAGACTTTTTAAAACCAATTTCATGGAATACTATACTATATTCGAGCGGCAAACTCAAACTTATTTCGAACCAACTTTTTAATCAAACATATATGTTGGGAAATTAGCCCCCAGCATCGGTTAGAAACCCGTAAAAAATGTAGCACATGACCCCAAAATATGCCATTTCAAATTCCTAAATACTGCAACAATATGAACGAAATGTTCCTAAAATTAATTCCTATACCAGGACTAACGTTTAATGTATGCAAAATATGTCTGGAGAGCAATATTCTCTAGCACATTAGGGCTGCATATCTCGCTTCCTCCCTTGAGGCAAAGTGTTGACTTGATATTGCGGGATCACTTTCCTTTCTTTGTACTTTGGGGTTCAACAAATTGTCCACAATCGTAAAAAAAACGGTCTTTTGACGCCTTTGACCGCATGTTTAATGTCGGCTTGTTCAAGTGTCGCTCTAAATTATCAAGATTTATGGAAATTCAACAATTCGGGAAGTGAATAAACGAGAAAGGAACGATGAACCTCAATTCAAAGTCAAGTTCAAGTCTATCATCGAAGCAACACTCTCTTGGGCATTGACTCCCAGGAGAAAATAAAATCACCCTCGAATTAATGCTAATTAGGCCGAGATTAGATTTTTTGTCAAGATGCTAAAGGGTCAGTATACCATTTTCAAGTCTATGAAGCGTTCTTTTTTGTCTTAAAACAGTTCCATTATGGGCAAAGTCTCGTTCGTTGGAAAGCTTGAACCATGAATCCCGAGAATTAGTCCAACATTTGAATCGAGAAACTTTCTCGTGAAATATTTTTTCTCGCGAATATTTCGAAACTAAGTGTTATCCGTTGTTGAGTAAGAGTGAATGAACTCACGCTAACCCTTATCGACAAATCTACTTTATGCAATATTTTTCTTAATGCGTAAAAAAAAGAAACGATAATATAACAACTTGCATTTCGATCACTGAAAAATTTCTCCTGCTGAGTGAATGAGCGAGAACAATAGAAACTAAACATTGTATTTTCGTGAACAAAAAAAACAATATTGGCTACTTTTCCAAGCATATCAAGCACAAGCTCACATTTGCTTGTTTCTTGTTTCATTTCAAACATACATATCACTTTCGATTTTACAATTTGCCAAAGGTCATGACAATGAAATTGAGTTTTCTACTTTTGATTGACCTGCTTTAACGCCAAACTTCGGATCGATAGAGGGCTTAATGATGCAGCCATACTGAAGATTCAGAGGTCCTCGTATTTGTACCACCTTTTTGTTCCAATTCTGAGCGAGCCAGCTTTCCACACGCATCCTACTCCAATATCGTGGCACCCTTAATCAAGCTTGATACCTCCTGCTTGAGTGAGTCCGTCACTCCTAGCCTTACATTGAGTACCACCATTTCTGTGTGGTTGTGAGTGTGTGTGAGTGTGTCTCTCATGAGACCACAACTAATTATCACCCATCCTGAGAATGATTGACATAAAACCTTGGTTTGGTACTCTCAGGAGGATTCTCTTGTGGGGAAACAAACACCAAAAAAGAAGTTCGAATTGGAACAACCACCGACATTGCGGTTCGTTCTCGCCAATCATATTCAGACCACCTCGACAAGGTCTTATTAGTTTGTCCCTCTTCTGGGAGTGGAACATAAACAGGGGTCTAGGGGTTCACATGGCATGATTTAGGGGCTCAAACTCTTGCACCCAGGTTTAGGAGCTTTCTAGGGCCTCATTTCTTCATTGGGTTTGTACCACCAGATAAGCGTATGAAGGCTTGAAATCCATGAAATGGGAAAGATAATGTCGGTCTCAAGCGAGGAAAAATGATGCATTTCCGCCGAATTGAAAGTGGAATTTGAATGGACATGGAATTTTTATGGCTAATTTTGAAGGAAGCGGCCATTAATATAAGCCTTTCAATTTCAAGTGCCTTTAGAGCCTCGGCCTTTTCACAAAGAAAGTCATATTCTCCGAGGGCGCGGTAAATTTCAATGATTAATTTTTAAAATAATTCACTTCATGAGGGCCATTTAAGTTGGCCATTTAGCACGAGGGCACTAATTGAACAAGTTGCGGAGAAGTTTATTTATAGTGGCTTCTCTTGTTTAGATAAGTTGCCCGTGGGAATTTGCAAATCTGAGCCTGGTCCCGAAAGTCCTACCGAGGTATTAATAATCAAGAGAATGGACATGGCTTGGGAAAATTTTGGACAGATTTTCTGGCCCAACCAAAGTTTGGTGACACACATTGGATGGTCGGAAAGCGACTAAATGAATGAATAATTGATCACGAATCTGAGAACTTGTGAAGCTTGAGTCGTTTGCATTATCAACAGAACTACTGTTTGTGTGCACAAATCCATCGGACTAATGAGTCCAACCGAGACCGGAAATGGATCACAGAGCCATCTTCAAGGTAAAACGACGCCATTACTTAAAAGCTTGAACGGAGTTGAAGTGCAACACTCACGTTGTTCCACTTTTGGCGTTGAAGCGTCCAACATTCCGCAAGTTTGTGAAGAAAGTTTCCAACTCGCTTGCCCTCTGGATGGATGAAGAAGCTCATTGAAAAATTCCACTGCATATTTTAACTGACATTCCTGACTGTGCATACATCATAAGTTACCCCTCCTCTGGCCGTGTGTACCCGTTGACATGCCCACCAAGACAACCGTTTCACATATTGGAGGGGACAAAAAGCAATATTTGATGAAGGATCATCATTATGAATTCATGAGACTTGAGTTTCCTCCATCAACTTCAAAATATATTCTCCGAAGTTCCACGTCAACAAATTCCGACCAAAATGAAGTCCGACTTTACCTCAAAACTGCTGTTTCCCAGGCTGCTCTCGTTTCGCCCAATTCAACAATGTGGCTGGTTCTGGAATCTGGATAGGGCTGGCTATTCAGGCAGCTTGTAGGTGTTGTCATATTGGGTAAGCCGGACTTGTCGATCAACTAAAAAAAACATCTTTCCATTCAAAGCCAGGTTGAAGGTTATGCTGGAAACCAGTCAGGGATCATTGAATTTTGGAACGAAAATCCGTAGTGATCAAAAAGTTTTGGAGGAGATATCAAAGCTCATCAAGGCATTGTTCGCCAAGGTTCGGCCTAGGGTAGGAAAGGTGGTTGGCTGGTTGGTTAGTAGGTGTCTCAGGAGAAGAAAAGCTATTCATCTTCATGTCCCAAAGTTTGTTGAGAAGGGAAAGAGGAAACTTGCCTCCATGGAACACGGTCGGAACAAGGGCCAAAAGCGAGTTTGTGAGAATCAAGAGCGAAGTTGTGATACCAGCAAGCGCGAACGTGATTCAATTCCGAACCCGGAATTGTTCTCCGACTTTCATCCCTTTTGGACTGGAATGCAGTGAATCTGCTTGAAAACCAGTGCTCCTGCCCCCCCCCCCAATGATTGATGAACCCAATATGTGGAACTATACCCCCCTTCGTTCCAATCTAAAGATGCTCAAGCTAGCTGCTTGATTTCAATTGTGTTCCCATTGTGATTACAGACTCTTCATGCAATGTGACCCTGGGATTGGAGAGTGGAACCGTGGATGATACTGATATGACCGCATCGTCCTCGTTTGATCATCATAGCACTGGACCCCAAAATGCCAGGTAATCATAGACAATTGAGCTAGATAAGGGGAAGAAGTCACCCCTGACAGGCCGACAATATATTGGACAATTTGCCAACGATCACGGGGAAAGTTTGGCCAACTTACACGATAATTTTCGACATTATCATAAATATCCGATTCGAGAACCCCATTCACTACGGCTCTTCCTACACAAAAACTACGAAAGATCGGACAAATAAAGTGAAATGATCCCTTCCATGATTAACGATCGATTTGATATCAGGCACCGTTAGTTGAGCTCAAGCGAATATATCTGATTTGACCTCGCTTTTATGTCTAATGTCAAAAGCAAAAAAAGGTGTACTTGACTTGTTTTGTAACAACACCGACTTGACAATTGAAACCAAACCCACAATATATTATGCCTATCTTTGAAGAGCCCCTAAGTGCTTGATTGTCACCCAAACCCAATGGATTTCTTTGTCAAAGTCATCAGGGTTACTATTTCAAGCAAAAACCGACCTGGTTGGCCTTCTTGTTTTGGGGAACTGTACTGAATAACGTCTATGAGCACTACTACACGATTTAATTAGAAGTCGCAAAGGAACTGGTCCATTGAGCCATTATTATTTCTGACGAAATGATATCCAGTTTTGTAGACCTTGTCAGTCAGATATCACGAGTTTTAGGAATCAACCTTTATTAACGCCAAAGAAAACTTGCATGAAAGTCGTAAAAACTGTAACGCCGAACATCAACAACGAGGACAGCATTGTTCGGACAGTAGTAGCCTCACCTGATGTTTAACTGCCATCTAATATTCATTGCCAATAAATACAATCGAGGTTACGTAGTTATTTACGAACGAGTTGGAGCTAGCCATCCATTTTTTTTTTACAAGCGATCTGATTATCGGTTATTCCCCTTCCTCTGATTCAAAGTTGGAACGAACCAAATTGAATCGGCCTAAATTTAGCGCCGAACAAACATGAAAGAGGGCTTTCTTTCTTAAATCTCCTTGGAACAGACAAGAAAATATTCACAAAGGGAATCGGCTCACTCGATTTGTTCAGCCATGGATTTGAAAATGTAGGCCACAATTTGAGTAAATCATTGGGTGCTGCAGAGTGCTATACCTGGAACAAGCCTACACGTCCTTTTCTTGCTAAGATATTTGTCTATCCACTGGTTCCTTCCTCCGGTGAATGTGTCTTGTTCGTCAGGATTTTTTGCCCCACATTTGTGTACTGAATGGAGAAGCGGGCTTCTTTGAATAAGTGCTGACCTCGTTAAGCGGCGACAAATTCCGACACCAAATCTCTCTCTTTCTCCTCCGGCGTCTTCTTTCATCCATTCGGGTCCAAGCTTGAATTCCGTTCATTCTCCTGCTCACATTATTCTCGTACCTTTCAATGCCAACCTAAGGTGCAGGATAGAGGAGAGAATGAACAGAGGCTTGGACGGTTGTGGTCCCTATTTGGCGAGTTATAATGTCTTCCTGCTTAGTCGTCGTAGGGTTCTAGTCCCCGCTATTGGCCTTTGTGATGAAGGCTGCTGGTGGATAGGAGTCGGCTCTGTCAGCACTACTCGAATATTTGCTCCGTCTTGAAGCCCCACTTCCTCCTCGGGATACACTTCATTTCTGGGAACGATTTAAATAGGCAATCTGTCTGCTTGGCTGGAGGGGGTTTCTTTCCAAAGAAACGCTCGCTTCATCGTCCTTGTCGTCTTTGCCGGCCTTTTCCCGCAATCATAGTTCTTGTTGGAAAGGCTGAAGGTCTCTCTCCTTCAGGCTCTGAGGATCTTGGAACAGGCAATTTGTTCCAAGTACGTCTACCGCATTATTCGTGGCATTTTTGCAATGCGCAAACAATGGACGTGTTCACGGCAGGTCGTCCGGCCAAAAGGAGAGATATTGTTTCAAACCTAGCTAAATGGGATTAGGACCATTTTTTAATGAGGTATTTGTTCAGCGGTCATAGCAAAAGGAATGGCAAGACAGATTCGGAGTGGATTTGTACGTTTGTACATTTGGCACATTTTTTGAAATTCTCAATGGAATTTTAACCTGGATTCTCTAAAAGCCTTTTGTCCCTGAACCTTACTTCGTCAAACTTTGGACCCGAATGGAAAGAGAGCTCTTCCCAACAATTGACCACGTTTTCTTTTCAAAGCATTGTGTTTTTGTGCTCAACGTTTTTTTCAAATGGACCTTTCGGGGCCTCAAAGTAGCGTAGATTCTCACACTGAGAAAAAAATGGCTAAACACCTTTAGCTTAAACTCTAGTCCATTTCTCAGATTGAAAAGGAAAAGCACCTCAGTTTCACATAGTGGCACACGACAAAGCTTAATAGCTTCCAAACATATTGAATCCATTGAGTTCCTCGTTCTCTCTATCCTTCTTCCGAGCCAACAAGATATCATTTTTTGAACACCCTAGAGACACATATTCTTTGGAGGGTTGAGGAGAAATGCTCACTTTCCCCTAAGGAGACGATTCAGTGTTCAAAATACGAGTCCGAATTGCCTCCATTCGCTCAATAGACATCGTTCCCAAAGTACGTAAGAAGTAGGGATTGGTCCACCATATTTGAAGGAATCAAAACAAGAGGATGGATAACAAAATATGAAGAAAAAAATGTGTGCAAGCGGTGGACACGATTG
Source organism: Tigriopus californicus (assembly GCF_007210705.1). NCBI lineage: Eukaryota > Metazoa > Arthropoda > Copepoda > Harpacticoida > Harpacticidae > Tigriopus > Tigriopus californicus. The sequence continues at coordinate 11,787,001 of NC_081449.1, read as the reverse complement.
TAATCTAGAATGAAATTATGAAACCTCGGCAATCTCACACCTTATTTTGCCTCTCCGACTTTCAAATCAACGTGGTTCATTTTCTGGCAATCTAAATTGCTGTCCGTGGAAAGTTGTTCCAAGTGGTTGTTGGTTTGTGTTGGTGTAGCGTGAAAGATCTCATTTCCCTCCCTCTCTTTGGGCGGACGAGAACTCTGTTCCCCCCTTTGACTGCTCTGGCTATAGATTGGTGTTCCACTTGAAGTTGCTCAGGATAGTAGTTAGTATGGTATTTCTAGTTCCACTTCTCCCAACGTCCCCAACCATTGAAGCGATAAGACGAACTTTCAGCACGTTCGTAGCAACAACAACAACAACATTAACAGCAATATGGTTGTAGTGTGCCGGCCGATCCTCATGTACTCTTCTTTTTCGTCCCTAACTAGGTTCTTGTCCGAACTAACTAGTAAACACGGAGTGGACGTAGTAACCGTAATGTTATATACTAGAGTACTAGCCTGCCACGTGAGCCTGGCTCTCTCTACTTTTTCGGGGTTTGGTGGTGGACCCTAACTGCCCCATTTGCAGGCTCTCATTTCCTGATTAAACACAACCTCTTGCTTACTGTACACCATTTGTTGCTTTTTGGCACGAGTTTCCTGACAAATAGATTAATGGAGATCCCGTGTTTAGTTCCAGATTTGAGACTCATTTTCCTGCGAATGAGTCCAACGCCCCTCGTGCTTTCTGTCTCTTTCTGTCTCTTTCTCTTTTGCTCCTTTAACATCTTAAATGGGAGCAACCCTTCTATCTTATTAGGAGCCCAAGTCTCTCATTTCCTTTGAAAACTCGTCGTCATCATCCAAATTGACTTTGTTAACGTTTTTTTTCATTTCATTTTAGATTAAACGTGGACGTTCGTGGGGGAGCTTGGTGCCCCAAACAAGCGGTTCATGAGGGCGTCAAGGAATGGATCCAAGTTGATTTGAAGAAGATCCACATTATCACAGGCATTGTCACACAGGTGAGATAACTGGCTGTCATTGGTTGTCTGTTATATTTCATCCCTGAGGGGAGATGCGCAAATCAGTGGTAGTGTCTCGGTGGCCTTCTCTAAAATGGTCGATGCGACTCGATCCAGAGGCTTTTTACTACTTATTAGACTTTCTCGATCGGCCCGATGAGGAGCAGGCGGAACGTTCTTCGTAATTTGAGCTATTGTCCGCCCATTGATCTCGCTCGAAATGACAATCTTGACATCACAATTGGGAGGTTTCTTTTGAACGGATGCCAATGTACTCAAATTGTCCTCGTCGGGCTCGTAGTCATAGACAGTGTGAATTGAGAAGGGCTGATGAGCGAGCCGAGGTTTGGATGGGTAGGTAATGGCCACGCCAAAGAAATGCTCCTTGTACTTGAACTGTGAATCAGTTGGGCTGCCATTTTGAAACTGGCGGTTCTTCAGGGGTGCCTCTGAGTCGGGTGGAACAATTTCGAGCGTATATTCCACGTTCATTTTGTTGCACGATTGTCCCTGTCGATGGTGTACAAACGGTGCCAGGGGAGCGTCGGTCCATTCCACCAGGATCACTCCATCTCTAAATGGATCATGAGAGATTTGGGTTTCCACCGGCTTCCACAGCATCTGGTAATCCTTGTCAAACAAGGAGACCAAGCGAAGACCCTCGGCTACACCGTTGGAGCACGCCAGAAGCGTGATGAGAAGACCAAGATCTCGACTGTTCTTATCAAAGAACACATCAAAGAACGGCTCAACCCCGCTCTGACGACCTAGGAACTCGGCCACTGGCTTGGGAACATGATGCTTCACGTTCGTAGGTTCGTGGATGCATTTCCGAACATAATCTTGGCATTCTCCCATGAACCGATGAAATGAGCTCAGGTGAGAGGAGCATGTGATCCATAACAGAGTGTAGAGCGTGCACACGACATAGCCAAACATGGCAGTGGTGGCTAGGACGACAATGAGGCGGTAGAAACGCGCTAATGGAACCACACAGAGGTAATGTTGCGAGAACACTTGGCAGTGGATTTCCTCTTGGGAAAGGCCAAAGCACTGCAAAAACACGAGACCACTGGCTATGAGCAGCCCGAAACCCAATTGGATGATGGATTTAGCAATGAAGGCGAAGTAAATGCCATTGCTGTCACGGAACATTTGAAGGATTTCGTGGGAACTCCTGGCCTTCTCCTTCTCAAAGGCTTCCACATCTTCACGGTCCAGAGAGTCCTTGACGAGGAGCGTGTAGAAAGCATTCATTCGCTTCAGAACACCAAAGAACCTTTTTTTCATTTCGGTGGTGGAGATCAAGAAAAGGAAGAAAAGAAAAAAGAGAGCGAGAGTGAGTGAGGGTAGTTGATGATGCAAATTTGTCGATGTGAAAAATGACACTCTCATTTGAAGAGAGATTTCCTGTGGAGATCCCCGTTCTCTTTCTTTCTTTCTTTCCCTCTCCTCAAACTCAAGAGAGTGGTGTCATTCTTTTTCCAATTTTTCTTAGCTGCGTCTCTCTCTTTCCAGAGAGAGGGAGAGACAGAGAGAAAGACAGAATCGGGAGAGTGAAGAAAAACTCACCTTAGACACATCCTCTCTATCCCAACCAAGGGCAATGGGCACAAGATCAACAGAAAGGGGAGAAAAACCATCGAATCATGGATGAAATTCATCGTGCAGAACTTCCGCAGATAGAAATGATGATAGCGCATCTGTAAAAAAAAGTGGAACAGAATCATCCATGTTCTCAAGAAGTGCCTCAAAGTCAAGATTGAGGAAGCGAGCCACTCGATATTGGTTCACTGGTTACAATTCTGCCAAAGAACTTTGAGGCAATGTGAGATCCGTAGCGGTTTAAACAACTGACCGGGGATTGGTCCACGAGGGATAAATTCCGGAAGCTCGGATGGTCTTGGTTCAAAGTGCATTCCACAGGAGTGTTGGACACCATATTGAAAGGCAGGGAGATCATTCCTAGAATGAACCAAGGGTTGAGATCGGAATTAGCTCCCCCATTCAAGATTGTGCGACCGGAAAGCCAAAGCCTTTCTCTTTTGTGCTCCGGTCGTTCCACTTCCACTTCCACATCCACATTCACCACCATCCTTGGACTTCAAGTGTCCATTTGGGGGAACCAAATAAATTGAGAATTCAACAGGGGAGGAACATTCATAATTGTAACCGGAAACCCAGACTCGCTGCTGAACCTACAACCCGCTCAGACTTCGTTCCCCCTTCTGTTTTAATCAAGAGAGCGTGATTGCATTTTCATGATCTGTCTCCGAAATCCACCAAAGCTTAGTAGCCGAGTTGAGTTCGTGCAATGCATGCGCTGGCCCAAGAATGAATGCCATTTAATGTGCAACACTGGGCGTGTGGGTGAGTTAGGGGCGGTTGGGGTGAGAGAGAGCAAGGTATTGTGTTTGGGTGACTCGGTTACCAAGGATCATGGTTCCATAAAGAAGCTTGTCTTCCAAATCCTCCCACCAGGGGTTGAAGGCCTTTTGGGCTTCACTCTTCTGAAGCGTGCCTTTCATGATTTTCTCGAGAGCTGAAGCCATTTTGCGCAATTATTCACGAGCTGCCGATGTTCCAACACCACTGATATTGAAATTGATGCTTGATGGTGAATGAGGGAAGTTCGCATCTTGGAGATAAGGCCATCGCACCTATCTTCAAGCTCTTTGGAGCCTGTTTCTATCCACACTGAAGAGTCCTTAATCCTGGGATTTCCTCACCACCGATCCAAGGGACAGCAGACAAAGTCGAGCACATCATGTTGTTCTCAGCGCGTGTGTTTACTTGTGTCTCTACGAACGTTGCAGAACCCACCATTAATGTCAATAGTAAATGCAACAACCCCTTCAACCAATTGTCACAATAGCCAGCCGTCGAAAGATGGAGCCAAGGTCAGCAAGGTGATTTAGGAGTCGAATGTTTTACCAATGAACTAGAGCTCTCTGAAGTGAGAGCCATAAATAGTGCGTGTTCCTGACCTAAGTGAACAATGGCAGCCTCATTGACCAGGGAGTTCTACTCTCAACGCACTACCTACATAGGTTCGAGTCCAACCCAAAGAAGGAGGAAGAGAGTGGAGACTTCACGCCACAGAGAAGAGGATCGTCGAGGATGTCAATATTGACTTTTCCTGACTCTTGACTGCAATTGAGAGCTAACACGATCGATTACCACCATCCTCAAAGCTTCAAAATGAAACACCGACCGTCAATGGCATCTGTGAATTGTTCTCCATCTGTATTCTAGGGACGATATGGCAAGGGCAAGGGTCGCGAATTCGTTGAGAACTTCATGATCGAATACAAACGGCCCGGATTGGATGAGTGGAAAGTGTATTCGAATCAAAAAGGAAAACGGGTAAGTTTTCGAAAAAAACTAGCACAACGATGAAGGTCGAATTGTCGATGTTTCACTCGTTTCAGATATTCCAAGGGAATTCCGATACCCTTACTCCTCGCTACACTGTTTTGGACCCCCCTATCTTTGGCAGTCATGTTCGCATTATTCCCCATAGTATTCATCCGCGAATTGTTTGCCTCCGGTTGGAGCTTCATGGGTGCTTGGATCAAAGTAAGTGCATCAGGATTCTTCAAATTATTGCTTGAAAAGAGAATATTCACTGACAATGAAGGGACATAATGAGTGTGATAAGGTCCCATGTATACGTCATACGTCAAGCAAGCGGAGGGTTGCGGGTGTGGGGGCCCTGATGGCGAAAGAAGGCGAGTAAAGTCAACACCATGCCTTGAAGTCTTCATATTTGCGAAAGGCTTTTTTCAATTTGATAATGACGACCCCTTCTCTAAACGCAATGTTTTCTTCCGCACCCACAATTATATGGCAAACTCTCGCTACCTTAGGCAAATTTGCTCTGTGAAAATCGATAGATTACAATTTGGAACGAATGAACAGTCAAATGGTCCTCGTCGTTCTCCCTATCTAAACCCTCTATTTACTATTGAGGTCACACGGAGAATGATGAACACCGAGCATTTGTCAATAGCTAAGTAACGGAACCACTCATGACCTGTCTCGGTTTTTGGAAACAGGAAGTATCTGAAGTCTCCTCTTAGAGGCTTTTTTCCAAGAGGAACGAGAGGTCTTGGTTGAGTCGCGAAGTACAGCACTGTAGGGCCCTAACCTAGATCCACAGTAAAATGATACTGGGAAGTTGTCAATGAACAGAATCGTGACAGGTTCCAGGAGTTTATGAGTTGTCACGGTAAAGAGGCCATCATGAGGCTACTGGATATTGAGGACAGCCATAAATAGAGGCTCTTGCCACTTCTCTCTTTTCCGTGATTTGTGTTCTCGGTCCAATAAGAGCAGTCAATTAGACAATCAGAACGAGACATGCGAACATGTTGTAATATTAATCTTAATATCTAGGCGGCATTTTGGCATACTCTTCGCCTTCCCCGGATCTACCGGGAACCTCGAATATTGCCCTAGATAATCGTCAAGAATGGTGGTCCGAGCAAGATCGAGGGATCCTCAATGACGGTTATCTTGGACAGGATGTCCTTTCCTTAACGGATGTTCCCAGTTATGACCAAGGCTGGATGGGTTGGAAGCGAAAAGGCTCGAGCCCAATCGAGCTCATCTTCGAATTCGATGCTCCGCGAAATTTCTCCTTTATCCACATTTTCATCTCGAACCGATTCGAGTTCGAGGTGAGCGTCTTCAAACGGGCCCAAATTTGGTTCAGTGTGGGGGGTGAGCACTATTTGGGCGATCCCGTGACGTTCGAATACATGCCCGATAAGAGTCTCCAAGAATCGAGGAATGTGTCGATTGGACTGAATGGCCGAGTCGGACGATTTGTCAAGGTGCATCTGGTGTTCGAGGCAATTTGGATATTGGTCAGCGAAATCACCTTCGAGTCCACACCCGTGAACGAAGAGATATTGGGCGAGGGAACTTTTTCCACGTTATCCCCTAACCAACAAGGCCCGGTCAGGTCGACCACGAAAAGTTCTTCGATAATAGATACTGCTGAGAGCGCAGAGCAGATGAGCACACCAAGACCGGACGACAATATTCAGCAAGGTAGGACTTATAACAATATGGTTTGAGAGTCCATTACGTCGCTATGCCCGAGGCCTTGTATTATCAGAGTGATGCTTTTCCTTTGCAGTTGCGGAAAATAGTGTGTATTTAGAGGTGATTATCGGCGTCTTGACGGCCGTCACATTGTTACTCCTTTTTCTCTTCATCGTGGTCCTTTGGTATAGTCGAAGGCAGAAGTTACTTCATTCGCCCACCTCAAGATCCTTGAACCCATTTCCAGTGCAACTTAATATGAAGGTGAGATTCAAAAGGGAAGAATACCTTGAGGGAGAAGGATACAATTGATGTTCCTCCCCTCCCTTGGGAAAGGGAAGCAAAAAAGGGCCAAACTTTGTCAGACAAATGCCGTTTCCTAGTTAACCGGCACCGGTTGAATGGATGCATTTCGCCGAGAACTGGCTTCTGACTGACTGACTGACTGGTTACTAATGGGTTCTTTCATACTTCTCGGGTTGTAGGATCTGTTGATGAATTTTTCCACCACCCCAAACGCCGCCAATTCAGGGGAGACTGAGCTCGTGGCCTCGTCGAATTTGATGGTGTCCTCTCCGGCGAATATCACCACCAATCCAAATTATATGAACGGAACCACTGCTGATGAGATCACGACCAGCTTTTATGATACATTCAGAGGCCAGCCCATCTATGAGGAACATCAAGTCTTGGAAGACGCTCGCACGAAGTGGCACTCCACTGGTCATGTGCCAGAGAGCCGATCTCATTTCCGCTCTAGTTTGACCACTGCACCAGGAAACACATTGGCCATGGCAGGAAGTGGCATGCTTGTGAACAATAATGTCACCGAATATGCTAGTGTGGACATTCAGAGCATGACTGCCGCCAACAACGGAATGAGTAGATTTCAGGGTCCAACGGCCGGGACGTTTACGGCAGGCCAGCATTCTAATTACCGAAGCCTCCAACCTCAATCCAATCCTTCGGGGGGCCTATTACGGGGGCCACTACACAATAACAAGCAGACGCTGCCTCAACAACAACATCCGCATCAGCAGCAAGTGTTCAACCTTGGCAATTATTTTCCAAGGGTCTCCTCAGAGCCTCCCAGTCGGAAGAGTTATGGGTCTGTTTCCACCAATGGGAAAGAGAGGTTAGACACGAAGGTAAGGCCAAAACACTGTTGGTAAACAACCTGGCCGAGAAATTGGCTCATAACTCTTCGAACCAGCCCAAGAGGTCAAGCCGCAATGATCGAAGCATGTGCTTTCGATCAAAATGCTGCATTGTGAAAGCGATGTAACAACAGAAATATCATTCACCCTCGGGATTTTTTTTCTTCTGTTATTTCAGCCCCTCGCTCCTCCATCTCAAGGTTTGCCCATGGCTCAGACTTTGTGGAATCTCACCACCTCGGTTCAAGCGTTGTGTAAACAGGTGAATGGTTCCACTTTGGAGGAAGTCCCCAGAAGTCAGCTCCGACTCAAAGAATCCCTCGGCAGAGGATGCTTCGGGGAGGTAGGTCGCTCAATAATTCTCAAATCCTAATCAAAGAAAAACATACGAGCTTTTCAATTCTCTCTCTCTTCTCCTCCTTCTTCTTCCCCCCCCCCCCCCTCATCTAGGTTCTCGTTTGCGAAATCGACACGGCGTATTCAAATGTCCCACAAGCTGTGGCCGTGCGATCTTGCTCCACATTCAACGAGGAACAAGAGGAGTTCCTACGAGAATGTCGCTTTCTTGTCTCGCTCCAGCATCCCAATATTGCTCGATTGGTCGGGGTATCAACCAGTCAAGATCCATTTTGTTCAATCTTAGAGCATTCTGCACAGGGCGACCTCTACCATTTCCTGAGGCAGTACCCTTGCGTGGTGGGATGCCCCTCGAGTTCCCCCACAACTAGCACCCTAACCACCTCCTTGTCACCTCAATCCTCCTCATGTTCCCCTGCTTCGTCGGCCAACAACAATAGAGATGGATCGATCCTGTCTGGTCGAGGCAGTTTGCACACGCCAGTCAACGGCGTGAACACCGTGGTGGCAGCATCCAGTGCAGGGATCTCTTACCACAGATTGCTTGAGATCTCAGCCCAAATCGCGGCTGGGATGCGTTACCTCGAGAGTCGGAACGTGGTGCATAAAGATTTGGCCGCAAGGTAAGCCCCGGATTAGGGAGGACACGAAAGAGGGATGATATGCTTAAATCTACCCCTCCCCTCACACAAAAGGAACATAATATTCAGGGTGTCCATTATCAAAATTTGATAACCAGGCTCAAAGCGAAAAGAGTCTTACAAATGGGAACTTTAAGCAACCCTGACATGTTTTCTTGGAACATGGATGAAGCGAGGGAAAAAGAGGAGGGAGGAGAATTCTTCGTTCCATGCACGTGTGTACCACTTAGTTTGCTCCAGGACCCAAAAGGGATTTTAATTGAAAACCAGTGTTCGATGCTCGTTCGTGCCTCCTACGGCAGACAACAACGTGGAACAAAGTCCTGAGCATCCCAAGATTATCCAGAAAGGGTTGTGCCCGATTATGCATGCAGGGAGATTTCAGAAGTTGGATGGTCTGGCAAAAATTGAAATTTATTAGTTTCTAGAGTAATAGGATAAGTGGAAAGGAACAATGGTCCCTTAATTTATGTGAGGTAAAGAAGAAGTGTCTGCTGATGAATGAAAGCTTGGCATATTGGATCAGTCAAGGACCAGAAAATTGGATCCATCTTCAAGATTCCCGTCTTGATTTGATTGTAGGAATTGCATTGTCACCGAGGGCAACCAAGTCAAAATATCCGACGTGGCCATGGGTATCTCTTTATTCAACAGTGACTACTCCGAGGTCCGAGGTCGGAGCTGTGCCCCCATTCGATGGCAAGCTTGGGAGACAATTTTGTTGG
>NC_081449.1:11770759-11778030 GCF_007210705.1 Tigriopus californicus | reverse complement strand
ATCTTCCAGGGTCGAGTAACTCCGAGTAGTAACGTCTGGACTTTTGCGGTCACTTTGTGGGAGATCCTTACTTTGTGCCGCCAGAGGCCCTTCACCCAACTGACAGATGTAGAAGTGATCCAAAACGCTGAGAAGATCTACTACAACGATACCTTGCAGGTGAGCAACTCAACTTGCCGAATCTACTTTGTTGCGCCCCCTCTCTTAAAATGTTCGACTGAGGTCTGAGGTCAAGGCAGTGTCAATAATTGAAATGCTTTCTCTATTCTCACTTAAGATGATAGCTAGCCCAAAGGTTACAAGAAGAGAAAAAGTCGTACCTTTGGTATTCAAATTCGAGTCGAATTGAGGTTTCCACTCATCTGAATATATAGTCTGTGGTCGTTCTGTTCTCATTAAGAAAATTAAGAGTTCCGCTTTGCTTTTAAGTTCCTAACCAAACTTGGAGGTATCTTTTTCTTTTTTCCTTTTCCTATTTTTTGTCTTTTTAATTTTTTATTGGTTTTTTTGTTTTTTCTTTTTTCTAATTGGGTTTTTTTAATTTTTTTTTATCCCAACTTGAACAGCCCATTAGCATCTTACAGTTCTATTTACGAGTAGAAACATCTTATAGAACTGAACTGCCTTGAAGTGGTCGAGGACCCAACCCATTTTCCTTGTAATCTCGGCCAAGTTTAGCATAATTTCATGGCCTGGAATGAGAGACAGGGGAGGAGTGTAAATTGCCTGTCTTCCGTTTGCTTCTCTCTCCCTGGATCGCTTTGGTCACGACTGTTCAGCAAGCGTTTGCTATTTGCATCTCCGAGATTTGGGCATGGTTTGCATTTCCAAGAGGAGTTGAATTCAAAGCCAACAAGGAAATAGAGTTGGTCAACATGGTGTTATGGCATGAATATCTCGTTACTCTTTTTTATCAAGAGCCCAAAAATGTGCAATAAAAATGGGAAGATACGCATGGCTTTTCAAGTTTTCAAGATCCAATTTAGTCGGATCACAAGAGCGACATGCATAGTGCATTAAGACCAGAAATAGACACCGAGAAATCCATGGCGACAAATGCAAAATGCATTAAACTGTGGCTGAAGCTTGGAAATAAGTTGAGAGTGAGTTGCTTGCAATCAGTGTGCATGCCAAGCGTTCAGGTAACATTCTTAGCTTTTCACACTGTCATATTATGTGATCCATTCCGAACACTTCGTTATACGCACATGCGAGCGACAAAGTTGCTCCTTTGAGGCCGGATTTGTGGCATCCTTACGCCTTTGATTACGTTCCTCTTGCGAGAAAACTATGTCAGAAAGAGCAAAAGTGTAATTTAACGCCTTGCAATTTTCTGGGAATGACTTTTGTGCATTCGAGAACTAGAAAGTTGCCTTCCGCATCCACTCACCCGACCATAGGGTCTCCCTACGTGGCAAGAGAGTTGGTTGGAAAGTTGGATTCAAACCTTTCTACTACTAACGCAACACACCTTTCCTCTCTTCTCGGCTAAAATGGGTAGTAATGCTTAGCTCGTGAGATGGCTTCCCTTCGCAGCCTTTGTTCCTTTGGTGGCAGTTAAATTTGTTGAAGAAACGTCATTTGAAAAATGCAAGCACATTTGATTTCAGGGTGTCTGTCACACTAGCCGTACCATACCGATAGCCCTACCAATGTTTTGTCTTTGCTTTTTCATGTGAAATTAACATTTCAGTACTTGAGTTTAATGTTTCCTTCGAGTTTACGATCCAATCCAATCAATCTGTAGAGTGTTCAATGATTTCCTGTATATTTCGAAAGTTCACGTTAGGTGGCGTTTCATGTGACGGGCTCTATTGATTGCAATGTGCAAATATGGTTGGATTTGTAGCCTAAAGGTCGAGATTGTACCAATTATTCACAATATTCTGGGGCTGGTCAGTTTGAATCCTGGGTTGGATGCAAGTTCTAAATGGAATTAACTTTCTACAACAAAGTCAGAGCTTTGAACAAACTAAATGGGTAAATTTGCGTTGGGTTTTTATGAGCGTTATCGGAAACGTTTTCTGATTGCTAACTAAACTTTTTGGTCTTCACTGAAAGTTTCAAACTTTTTCCTTGGTTAGCCAATGATCTGGACGAGACTTTTCTCAGGACCTCATGCCATAAATTTGTTTATGCATTTGCGCTCGATTCACATAGGGTTCAGTGCTATGCTTGCATGAGATTATTGAGAATTTTTGACAAATGTGGTTATGTCTAGTGGGTTTTTAATCTGCTCTTTGACTCTTTTAGCACGACCTGCTGCCACCTGATCATTGTGAGATGGATGTGTGGGAAATGATGGAGGAATGCTGGAGCCGAGACGAGGATCGCCGACCCAATTTCACCGAGATCAACTTGTTCCTCAAAAGGAAATCCTTGTCAAGAGATCCTCACAATGTTCCAATCATTCAAGCAGCTTTGGGTACAATGAGCTCAGCCTCTTATGACGTGGAAGTTTGAAGAATGAATTTCTTTCAGGAGTCACTAATCTGCATTTCAATTGAAAAACACATCAGTACAAATCCAAACTTGATTCAAGTACCCAACTTAGAATTAGGTTCTAGATCCACCAATGATTGTCTTGAATCAAGCATCGTAATTTGCTAGCTACCTATCTTCTGCGTTATTGTCAGCCCCAAGTAAAGATTTACCCACTATACTGTATTATCCACCACATATCTAGATGTCGAACCCCGTGCCTTCAGACCATCTTCGTCGTGTTCTTCACAATACATAGAGGCTTTGAAAATACCAATCAAAAACTGCACTAATCGTGACCAACGCGTACGGCAGCTCAACCAGAATTATGAGACTGTGCTCGTCTGAGAAAAAATAAAACCAATCTTTTTTTTTTTCAAACCTATGAACTCTTGTCCGTTCTTGAAAAAAAGAGAGACTTGTCTTTCTACATGGTCTTGCTCGGAAATGGCTATCTGCATCCTGTCTGTCCAATTTGTTGCCTCATATCTCTTGGTGGGAACACGGAACAGGGAACGATGTGAAGGTGACACTCCTGAAATTGAGACGCTTCCCCACCCAAACACATTTGGTACGGTACATCTAGATGGCTTCGTTTCAACGACTTTCAGTACTGTGAGTTTGAATCTTGGAGTTGGAACGACACTTCCTTCTTCGTCTCTTCATCCAACACGTATACTCACACGAGTTTTAAAACTGGGTTCCATCCACTTGATGGGGAACCAAGTCGGTCTCGCCGTGTGATGATAGATTGTGCCATAAATGTCACATTAATGGCTTCTCCCATCTCCACCTTCCTTGAGTTTGACAACTCTCACTGGTTGATTCGCTATGGGATTTTTCTCGGGAATTGGGATTCGAAATCGAGAATCGAGTAATCCAGCCGTGATCCAAGAAAACATGGCCGTCTGGGTCCGATGAGTTTCGAGTTTCAGCCAGACCTTGCCTCTTGTCGAGAATTTGCGGTTCCATGTTTCTTTCTTCCACGACTTGAAGTGGGTGACTTTGAGAAAAAGTCGTATCTGAGACCCATAACTTATGCGTGTGTTCCGAAGAAGGTGCTAAAGAATGTAAATTTCTGTGGCTGACTCACTTTGGGTTTCTCCAGGCCTCAGTTGACGAGTGCGGCGAGGGTATCAATTTCCGGATTGAGAGACCAAGAACGAATTGAGCCGAAGGCAGATTCGATTTCCCGCTAAGGTAGAAAACGACGCCAAAGACGAGGAGAGGCGGCTAGCCATGGTGAAGGAAAGAAATGGAGGATGGAACAGGAACCCATATCTTGGCAGCTGGCGGACACAATCAACCTCTCACGTCTCGTTTCTCGCTCTGTCTGTTAGTTGGAATTTGAATATTGCAACGGGGGTACACCAAAAAGCGTCATTGAATTCCCATCGATATCACTTAGGTTTGTTCCATTTCTCATGGTTCAGCGCCATATTGAGGCCACTCGCATCAAATGAAATGATCCACAGCTTGATGACATCCCCCCCAAAAAATATGTATTGTACAAGTTGATGGTAGTGGGATTTCACATTGAGAACTATTCTTTTCTCGTTTTTCTTGGTATTGACTTGACAAATGAAGTTGTCTATTTAGAATCCATTTTGTGTCTAGAGTACCCTCCCCTCCCTTGGGCTCAGCCATGAACCACAAGAAAATGGACGGAGATGTTAGGGTCTAGAATTTACATTTTGGAAGAAAGTGGACGCATTGCGTTTTATTTCAAACGAAACTGGTCGCAGGTCACTACAATCGCGCAGTTCCATTTTCAACTTCATGGAACGACTGTATCACTTTCTTATGCGTTCTCAAATCACAGAGCGTAAAAAGACACAGATTAAGTGGTTTAGCCTCTCTTTGTAATCAATTACAATACACTCTCTAGATTTAACCACAACAAAAAAAAGGATGCCCCTTGCAGAGGTTGAGAGCATAAAGGGCGTCCTCTAGAGCCTGACTTTAAACGAGGACGCTCTATCTTGGTCGTTGATAATCATTGAAATGGGGCCCTCTGTTGAAAAATTTCTTTCAATTGGTATTATGGATAAGTTTTCATATTATAAGAATGCATTTATTGGTTGTTCTTTCCAGGAATTATCATATGAATTTGTCTTAAAAGCCTTCTGCCAAACAAGCCCGGCTTCCACATTTGCCAGGTCAGCCTCGCGCATCTGCCCCCTTATGGTATGGAAGAAAGGAAAAACGAAGAGAGTGCCCTAACACGCACCATGCAAGGGGACAGTCTCGTCAGCTGAGGCTTTTGCTTGCACTGATTGACAATTAGTTGCCGCTTTTCTTCGCCATTCGTCTGAAAGCACTGCTGTCAAAACCTCAAGAGAACGCACGAAGTTCAGTTCTTAGAGGGCGCTACTTTCCGTTTCTTGAGAGTCAATGATGCATTTTGAGTAGAGCTATGTTGTAAGCCTTGATTTTTTTCAATTGATTTGTTTGACCTGAAAGTCCTAGCAATCTGGGATTAGTCCCATTTGCAGAAACAGATTCCAAAATGCCAATTCTCGACCCTAACATCCCTGTCCATATTCCAGTGGTTCATGGCTAACCTAGACAGGATAGCTAAGCTTGAGTCCCTCTTACTTTTTCTTCTTCTCGTATAGGTCCCCTGACAGGCCACCGAGACCACGACCAATACGATGGGGGTGCATATTGGTATTTGTTACCCATGTTCTCATTCAGTCCAACCATCCATACCCAGAACTGCTCACACTGGCATTCAATTCACGACGGCTTCTCTGACGAATGATTATGTTATCTAATTCATATCTAATCTAGAGGAAAAGGAGAAAGATCGGAATAAAGGCATAATTGTTAGCCTAGAGATGGTTTTGACAACCGTTCCAGTTTCTTGAAATCTTGCGCTGGTCGAAACCGAAGGTTTGCATATGTCTTCTTTCCATTTCAAATGAACAAGATTGGGATGAGTGTACGAGTTGCTGAGAGACGGTAATGGGCCAAGTTTTTCGAATTGTCTGACTGGTTCCTTATAGGTGCAAGCCACCCTCTCTCCTTTGATATGTACAATTTCTCTGTGTGTTCTTCTTTGGGAGTGACTCTCTGGGAGGGGGAAGGAGGATAGAACGCACCCTGGGAAATGGGACTCTGGGGACGCTTAGTGGAACGAAACTGCATTCTTTGGGGAAATCCTCCCTCTATTTCACCTAAAGCTAACCGACACACCACACTCACACAACACATACTATACTACTACTGTACATTCATATGTACATACAGTTGCTGTCACACTCACATTCAGACCTATAAATTGATAAGCACAAGCTACGAGAACTGAGGAGAACGGCATCAAAGTGAAAGAGACTTGGTTCGAGTCTTCCAAGTTGCAAAAGTTTTCTTTTTCAAGGTGCCGGCATTAATTTTCCAAGTGGTCGGACAGGATCTGAAAGACGTCTCCTGCTCCTGTCTCAATCTTTGACACCTCCGTTACCTTTAAAAAACTACTTTCATATCATATTTGGGCTGAGGGAGGCCAGCAGTGTAAATATTTGCAAAATCTCGACCTCGAAGTCGTGAAGCGTATCTGGAAATAATCTATTGTCAATGCCTTGACACTCGCTCCTGTAAGGGCTCCTGAACCAAGGGCAATTTTTTCCACTATTTCTACACTTTTTTGTGCAAATAAAATGGCCAAGTTGAAATGACTAAGCTCCATGTAAAAGTTCTTTGAGAGAGTACTGATCTTATTTCTAAAACTTGACTCACAACCTCGTAGTTTAAATGTTCCATACTAGGATCCCTGGAATTGTCGTGTGCCAAAATGTGGAACGGGGACCAAATCAGTCGGGCGGTGAGCGAGTGAGCGAATGAGTGATGCCCCCAGGGAGTTGGTGCCAAAAGTCTAACTTGGGCACTAGATGGATGCAACACATCAAAGGAAAAGGCCAAAAGGCCAGTGGAGGGGACAAGTCAGATTGCTTGGCCATTACGCCATTCCATTCCAATACAATCAATAGATTGCAGAGGGATCTCAATTTTGCGTCAAATTTGCATCCATCTCTCCAAGAAATTGAGACTTGATCCGCACCCAATTGTCTCCCTTTGAAGATTCATAATGTCATTGGCATTCAAGTGTTATCAAGACGACGCCAGTAACTTCTGGCCTTTCAAAGGAAATCAGCCCTCATGAGGGAACCATATCAAGCTCGCTACCAGTTTCGTGGATAGTGTATGTATTGGAATCCCAATCTCACGATGGGATGATAGGGATGGAGCCGAAAATTAACTTACTTCCGCTATGGTGGTTCCCAATGGATCAACTATAAGGAGAGACTGGATGAGTTCTTCAGAAATTCATATTTTGTGGCCAATAAGGCCCAGAATCAATAGGACCTTTTTGTATTTACTGGTTGTTGGCCATGTTGAAATTGACACAAGACTTGAGTTTGCCTGAGGCGACGTCAAAGGTGATTACTTCTGATCCCTGAGTCCATTTTGGCGCCTTGGCTCCGAGATTATGGGATTCGAACCAATTTTGTTCTCATCTCTTCAATCTA
This sequence comes from Tigriopus californicus, assembly GCF_007210705.1. NCBI lineage: Eukaryota > Metazoa > Arthropoda > Copepoda > Harpacticoida > Harpacticidae > Tigriopus > Tigriopus californicus. Next base: position 11,771,020 of record NC_081449.1, on the reverse strand, counting down.
GAGAACAAAGGCAGAAGAACTCGGTCAAGAAAAAAAAAGAGGGTGGATTTTCCCTGATCTGAACAAAACTGAGAGATGGAGAGATTNTTGATACCACTTTCCAGTTCTTGTTCAGACGATCTGAAACCACTGTGAATTTTTAGCGAGCAGTGCGTGCTTTAAAAGTCAAAAGTAGACCTCGAAAAATATTCTTCCAAAAAGAGAACCAAAAAAGTCCCCAATAGGGAAACAGATGAGGACTCAAATGACTAAAGGGTTAAA
>NC_081449.1:11770481-11770719 GCF_007210705.1 Tigriopus californicus | reverse complement strand
ACTGAATTAAAAAAATCGATCTTATCAAATCGCAATCTTAAGGAAACATGGTCGTGTGAGTGAGTCCGTAAGCTTTTGAGGTTCAATATTGGCTGCTGTCATCTTTGACATCTTCATTTTTACCTTGGAACGATGTCAAACATGAACAGTTTTTAGAAAGTGCCAATATTGATAAATGAATACCAATCAAACAAACTTTCAAATTGCGGATTGGTACGGATCCGGCAAATAACGGGCT
>NC_081449.1:11770373-11770445 GCF_007210705.1 Tigriopus californicus | reverse complement strand
ATTTTGTTCTCATCTCTTCAATCTAGAGAACAAAGGCAGAAGAACTCGGTCAAGAAAAAAAAAGAGGGTGGA
>NC_081449.1:11769791-11770332 GCF_007210705.1 Tigriopus californicus | reverse complement strand
ACCAATTTTGTTCTCATCTCTTCAATCTAGAGAACAAAGGCAGAAGAACTCGGTCAAGAAAAAAAAAGAGGGGGTGGATTTTCCCTGATCTGAACAAAACTGAGAGATGGAGAGATTGATCCTAGCTTGAACAAATCAAGTATTTGTTTCAGACTTGGCCTTACTTTGACGAATTTCCGGGAGTTTTCCACATTTCTTTCTACCTGCCTACCCAAAGAACCCTTTTACGTTCGTCGTTCGTTTGCGGAACTCACCCTCTCCTTTAAAAGCAATTCTACTTCCTGTCGCCCTCTCCAAGAAAATGGCTGAAACAGCCAAGAGGGTGGAGAACGAGGAACGAGTACGAGTGCTTCAACAAATGGTCTCTTTTGCCATTTGCTCTAATGGATTTCACAACCTCACGACCACGACGACGACGACGACGACAACGACAACCTTCATTGAATAGGAATTCAGTCGGACTTGTACTTGTAATGTATTGCACACTAGAGTTGTCCATTGTTCTGAACCGAGTTTTGTTAATCCGAATCTGGAATTTTAA
>NC_081449.1:11734941-11769756 GCF_007210705.1 Tigriopus californicus | reverse complement strand
TCGATTCGATCAACAGACCTTTGATCTAATGGGAATTTTGATTCATTACATTTGAAAACCCATATAGTGTATATTGTCTATAGTCTTATATAGTCTATATAGATATAGTGTAATTCAATTACATTATCTAGTTAATTAACGCAGATCTGCAAGGCCAAATCCTTTGGAGTTCAAAAAGTCGGATGGGAAGCTAGGCTTCACCTAATGTACGAGTATAACACAAGTGCGAACGTTTAAGAGACCTTAGGACGGATAAGGAAGATCAACAAATCCTCTCCAAAATACAGATATGTTGACTCAAATTGAACTCATTCCAAATAACAGCAAGTGCTATATAACATGCTGAATGTAAGCTTTATAAGCATTGCTGAAATAATATACATACTCCTTAGTCAGGACCTTGTTGGAAAATACATCATTAAGCTGATCTAAAAAATTGGCCCATTTTTCCTCCCATTTTTCAAGGAGCAAAACATTGAAAACAACTTTCAAAGGCAAATATCAGGTGTCAGTCTTTGGCAAGGTACTAGTGTAGCCGGGTAGTATAAAAGGGAAGAACAAGATAGGAATTGTCTCTCAAGGTGAGACCGTCGAATGAGGAGAATCTTTAACTGAGATGACGAGGTCAAGTGGTTAGGTTGGTAATGTTCCTGGTTCAATTTTCTCTCAACTATTCTTATGGAAACATTCAGACAGTAACCACGCTCACGGCCGAAGAACAAGTCTGGCCTTGCCAATCGAAACTACAAACAGACGTCTGACCGAGGAGGTCAGGCGAGGCTTAACCCCTTTGCAGCTAAAGTAAAAAAAATGATAGGCTCTTGGTGGTTACTGCCTAATATTAATGCCTTTGCAGAATAACATTTGTTACGGAATAATAGGTTTGACTTCTACTGAGTTTGAATGTAGACCTGCTGAAAATTCGCTTTTGTGTTGTTTTGCTCCTCTCTTCTTTTTGGGGATGAGGTCTTGATCAGAAGACCTTTGAACAAAACAATTCAAGCCGAGACATTTTGTGCACTCACAATATCTGGAATTTGCTTCCACCATTGAACCTCTGCCAACCAGGACAACTCTCTCAAACGCTCAAAGGAGTTCCAAATGGAATCTTAAATTGAATTATTCATTCCGAAGGAGAGAACTAAACGAGACTTATTTAATAAAGTGGTGAATATCTACCGTCTACTAAGATGCGCAGCCGATCTTTGAGTAAGGCATCTCCTTTCCTTGCTTGAACAGATTTCCAAACGCCCGGTTGATTTTGATACCACTTTCCAGTTCTTGTTCAGACGATCTGAAACCACTGTGAATTTTTAGCGAGCAGTGCGTACTTTAAAAGTCAAAAGTAGACCTCGAAAAATATTCTTCCAAAAAGAGAACCAAAAATGTCCCCAATAGGGAAACAGATGAGGACTCAAATGACTAAAGGGTTAAAAGTAATCCAAAATGTGAAAAAAGTAGGAAACAAATCGATAAAGAGTCGGAAAAGGGGGGGCATTGGAAGCTTTGGGCAAGTTTTCTTCTCATCTTTTAACATTTTTTCAAAGGGCTACATAATGATAAATTTTCTAGCAAAAGCACTGCAAATGTTCCGCAAAGCCAGTCGGGACAAATAGGAGCACTCGTAACCGTAATCGCTAATGAAATTTTTGGTAAGCCACATACCTCTCGTTCCTATGTTTCAATTTCGCAACCACCTAGGAAGAGCAAATTAGATATGCACATTTGAAGGTCTTGGCGGAATGACAGACTCTTTACTTCATCAATGCATTGACCTGAAGATTTATCTACTCAAATTTCTACTTTCTCTTCTTTCTCGGGCTCCTTCATTGTTTAATTTGCTTCCCTCTAATATTCGTGGGGAATGGGGACGTTTAGGCAAGCTCTGACAGGTTCGTTTGTTTGCTGGTTCCAATGTCAGTGATGCAAGTTTGGGGCTTCAAACACGTTTTTGAGAAGCTGGCCCATCGTTCGCATTGATAATGAGGAAAGGTCAGCCTCGTTAAAACCAGTTTGAAACGCCAATTTTGCATCACTGGCATTGGCAGGCAAGTTTGCTTGCTGGTACCAGCGCTTGCCTAAATGTCCGAATACGTAGGCCTTGTTGATCCGGTTGCATCTTTCAAGTTAGACTTGTACAAATTTTTAAATAGAGTTTCAGATCAACCTTATTCGGACATGTAGGCAAGCGCCGGTACCAGCAAACAAGCTTGCCTGCCAATGTCAGTGATGCAAAAATGGCGTTTCAAACTGGTTTTAACGAAGCTGATCTTTCCTCATATAGCAATGTGAAGAAAGGTCAGCTTCTCAAAAACGTGTTTGAAGCCCCAAACTTGCATCACTGACATTGGAACCAGCAAACAAACGAACCTGCCAGAGCTTCCCTAAACGTCCCCATAAACAAGGACCAGCTTTGTCTGCCAACTCAAAATCGTTGGGCGACCAAATAATATCATAAAAGATTAAGGGGTACAAAATAGACAAATTATAAACTTTCGTCTTAATAGCACTGGGGATTACATTCCCTGTAGCGGTTAGAAAAGCCCCTGAAAACCAAACCAAAAAAATGTACTAGTTCCGCTTTACCTGAGATTTTGCAAGGTTATGCGAGAATACTGTCGATAAATCGAGCTCTAAGATCGCGCAACCTTGAGATATCTTCAGAAGGTTTTTTGTAGGGTGAGCATTTACCGATATTGGGATTGTAATCCGCATACAAATTGATGGAAAAATTGCATGTGTTTAATGAGCTTTCTTATTGTATCGTCCAAAAACTAGTTCACAATTGTATTAAATAAATATAAGGAATTGAACATTAAGAAAGACTATTCTAAAAAGTCAGAGAAGGTATGATTACTACGTAAGTGAGAATGCGAATTGTTTAAAATAACTGCAAAAACCTGGAGCTCAATGAAATATGTTAAAAGACTTGGAATTTCTCGATGATAGTAAATCAGCAATAACGTAATAACAATAACTCGTTGCATCTTTTTGAAAATGAATCTCTAATCCAACTCAACTCCAACAATCATCCCGCTCAATCTCAAGATGGTTCAATTGTTAACGACCCAAAAACAAGTCCTCCTTACGAGTTCCTTTTTCGATCCCCAAAGCGAAATACATGTTATTTGCTTCTCCCTTAGCAAAAATACAATACTTGAGTCGGGATAAAATCAAAATTGCCAAGGCAAGATTAAAGTTCCTAGGCCTAGGATTTTCATCTTTTCGGTTTTGGGGTATGCATCTCCAAAATAAACTCGAACAGTTGATGACCTTTTTACGCTTTGTCGTTAAAAGTTCGCTTATTGTGACATTTTTGTGTCAATAGAGCAATTGTATTTTTAAAGAGCATATTCCCGATTTAACTAAACTCCCACTTTATAAAAGTAAGAAGTGGCAAGTTACAATTCCAGAGACGTTAGGTAGGCCTGGCAATCTGGAATAAGAGAAAAGCTATTTATTCCTGTTAATTTTGTCATTTTTCGCAATGTTAGAAAAATCAGGTATAGAAAAAGTTAACTTGATCAAGACATCTTCGTCACGTTTGGCTTTGATTATCATTAATTTAGATGTGAATAACAATGGCAAGTAATTTTAAATCTTAAGTTATGTCAGCTTTATCAGAAAAATTCTAAAGGTTTTAGATATAACAAGTTAAGAGTCAAGAGGACACTTTTTACTCAACACTTGTAAAAGCCAAATTTTGCATTTGGAATTTCAATTTTGTTGCAATAGCTGGTAAAAAGTAACTTTCGAGTCAGTGGAGAAACAAAAACAGAGCAAAAAAATAAAGTCTCTATCATCTGTGGCTGGTTTCTCGGGGACTAATTCGTAAATTTTTCTTCAATTAGGACTTTCTTGAAACCTACTTTTAAATCACCCTTTCACAGCCTTTTTGTCTATTTCCATCAGTTTTTTGTCTGAGGTCTATTAACCATGTGGGGACGATTTGGAAGGAAAGGAAATCAAGACAATTTGTTGAACTACTCATGTCTAATTTTTAACAACACGTTTGTAGTTTAAATCATAGGCTCAAATATTTACGTCGATCCGTTTTTGGTCCTACTTTTTTTAGGCTCTTGAACATATTGCTGCGAAATTGAAAAGAGATTTTTTCCTGGTTGGTGTAAAATTGCTAAGTGTTGTGGGTACTCCCCGGTGGTAAAACGTTGTATCCTCCCTGATCCTACGTTCTCGCTCAATTTTTGATTACTTGAGAGTTATTGTTTTTTTTGCAAATATTTGTCAAATGGGATGCATTTCTCTTATCTACATTTGACAATTTTGTAAAAAGAATTCCCATTTCATTTCCCAGATTAGTACAAGTATAGCCATAATGAGACTAAAGCCCTGAAATATTGACCGATTAGGTTTTAGGAGAACTAATAGTAACGCGTAAAGCCATTACCTTTTTACAAGTGTGGTTGTGTAATTAATTACTGCACTCACTTTGCAAAATGAATGGGAACTACAATCCGTTCGTTCACTTCAACCACAACTAAAGCCCTGATATCTACCAATTAGCATAACTGACGTCAAACAGATAATTCATTTTCAAGAAGTTAACATATAAGCGAGTTTCTACCAATCAAAGTTCAACGGAGTGCTTAAAATTGGGCTACCCAAAACTTTTCGGCAAGTGTTTTAGTTCACTGATTTCGCTTTATCTCTTGAACACGGAGCTCTTTCGACAATAGAGAGAAAAACTGGATTTTGACTAATTATGAACATCTCTGTACTTATGAAATAATGACAAACTGGCAACAGGATTTAGCTTTGTTTGCTTTGACTGGCTTGTCACAATTAGTTCGGCAATAAGTAAGGGTCAGAGAGATATTCTTTTTAGGTTAAATTATGTTTTCAACTATTTTGGTCATTTTGGGGCAGAAAAACTATGTCATGATTTTTCACCATAAAATAATCTAAAAACAGAGGATTTTCGGGGAAAATGAAGGGTTTTGGTCATGTTTAGCGGCATTTTAGGGGAAATACAGGGTGGTTGCATGAACCTCACGCTTTCATTGAGAGGAAGTCTTGAGCACATACAATAGTGCCAAACTGAAAATGATCTAATTTTATTCTAAAGGCCAATGGTAACATTCCCATCATTTGCCGCCAAAACAATGTTCTAAAATGAAACTGAGAGCAATCTTGCATGATATCAGAACCAAAACTAAGGGCCCGCTGAAGACCGGTTAGAGACCCAAGGAAGTGAGCCTTTTGATGTTCATCCTCAAACCGTTGGTAAGAGAAGAACAGCTAATTCCTTTACAACAGACCAGACCGAGGGCATAGATCTAGGATTGCACTGAGCCCAAAGAGCAAGATCATAATGGAAAATATTAATCAAGCAATTTTTATTTTAATTTCCACACTAATACTTGAATATTAAAACAAGTAAAAAACTATTCACCCGTTTTAAACTTATTTTGGCTGATTTCGTAACTTAACAACAACGATTTTGACCACAATCCCAAACTGTTCACAAATCCCTTGTAATAAGACATAAATTTTGTTCTAGTTGCCCACATCGAAATTTTCGATGAGTTGCAGAGAAGAAAGCTTAGAATGCAGACAAGGTTTTGAGCACACCAACATTTCGCTGAAAGAGTGATTAATTTCTCCCTCATTTAGAAATTGTGACGAAGCAGTTACATGAAATTATTGACTTGAAAGCTAGAGGTTCCTCGTTTAGAACCCTAGTTGCTTCTTCTAAAAGGATTTCTCCCCAGTCTCGTTCACAATTTCCCGTAGAGACGAATAAAAAAATCTTAAAGAAAAAGAAATATGTTCACACACTGTGACATGTCTGTAGGTATGATTCCAATCAAAATCATTGCCAAGCGAATGCATTATCAAACCCTCATTATCCAATGGTAACCAATTCTGTTACATTTTATCAAACACCCCCACTCTCTAGTTCCGCGATGAGAATCTTTTTCTATTCAACACGCCCTTTCCCGAATCACGAAATCGAATCCCCCGGATATATTCCCCTTCATTGAAGTGTTCCAAGATTTCAATCAATACAAAAGGCCCAAAGGAATCACAACATTTTCTGTTTAGACTAAGTATCAGGAGCGCAGGTCCCGACATGAGTAACGTTATCCAGGAGCCTCCCTCCCTCCAACTGAGAAATAGCCAACTAAATCTCAATTTGAACTTGCACCAGCGAACATCGGGTTGACAGATAAAGGCACTGACAAGATAGAAGAAACTAAAACGTAAGTAATCATCACATTGTGCGACCATCTGATTTCATGCCCCCCCCGAAAAACCCTGCGTGAGTGTGTTAGAGAGTAACAAAGTATGTCGTACGTTTATGGAGCTACTAGCCCTTCGAGTCCAATCTGTTGTTGTTCAGGTGGATGGCCAAGGGTGCTGTTTCTCTCTACGAACGGGCCTCTTGATTCTTGAACTACGTCCATGTCTTCATTTCAAAGCTGTTGTCGACTTCGTCGTCGATCTCGAACCCAGGGCCCACCTGGGCCAATTCTCTGTTGCACTTTTTTGAACGTTCAAATTAATGTGTGCTCAGTGGATTTTCCTCCAATTACCCGCTTCCCGATCCGTTCCAAGCCCAACAACAATGCTGATGCCATGTGCACTTCATTCGTGTCCACGGTCATTCGTGGAGTCAGGCAAGCTTGGGAAAAATGGACAACCCCTGCATATCCAACGTCATCGTCATTGTCTTGCTGAGATTGATCATTGTACTGTAGACTGTAGACTGTAGTGGTAGTAGTAGTAGTTGTTGTTGTTGTTGCAGGTTTTTCATTTGGACAAATTGATGGCCCTCCGTCACGATGCCAAGACCTTGAGGAGTTTTGTCATGATGAACTAATTAGGAGTTACTTGAACTGGCCATTAAATGCACTTGGCGATCAAACATCAAATATGTCTTGACCATCAACCAAACGACCAAGAGCCTCAATCAAGGTTATAAAGGGGCCAAATTTTACGCCTGGCACGCTGAAAAGCATCAATTCTGCGATGGCAATTTGCATTGATAATGGACCACTGTCCACCTGGAAAGGGAACTGCCTGACGCATGGCTATCCTTTACGGTTGTTTGTCGCAAAGTGAAATTGGAAGGACAAATAAATGTGCGTGCGGTTCATGCCGAGTGATATCTCTTTTTTTTCTTCCCAGTCATTGGATTCTATTCAAATTGAGATCCATGATGTCTCTGCTAATTTAGATGCAGAAGAGTGAAATCATTCATCATCCAGGGTGAAAAAAAAGCCTTCGTAGAAAGTGTCCTTTGACCAAAACGGCGCAATTGACGTTAGCCAATAAACGAGGTCGGTTTCTCCCCCTCCTTTGATCTCGTGATCGTGTTCGACAGCCTTTTATGCAATTCAATGCCTCCTCCTTCTTCCTTCGTTCGTTTACTCGTCCATCCATCAATTTCTTGGAAGCATGTGTTTTCATTTCAACACGAATTGAGTCATCCGTGATTGATGGGACATTTCGATCATGGAGCGTTTCCTACGGAATCTCGTTCTCCTGTCTCTGGCTAGACTTCTCTCGGCCTTTGTGCCCACTTTGAACCAATGTCATCAGACTTGTGGTCGAGTCCAATCCCCGCACGGTCGCCCTAAGAGATTTGCACTAGAAGACGAACTCGATCTATACTCGTACGAGGAGGATCAATTTCCTTCCGAGGCGATACCACGTGGGGCCGAATACGATCCCTATTATGATCTCAATGGGGGTTTGTCAGAAGCGTCCAATATCAGCGATTCGGATACCAGAATTGTGAATGGCTACGATGCGGCGGATCGTCCTTGGTTGGCTTTGCTCAGCATTTCTGGCGCATCCTGTGGAGGAGCCCTTCTCAACAAAAGGTTGCCAATTGTGTCTCTTGATTAGATTGAACTGTAAATTGCCAACGACATTTCACAGATACATTCTGACTGCGGCTCACTGCTTCTGTCGACAATCAGGAGGAGCCATTTGTGAGGTGAGGATGGTATTCGTAGAGCAACATGATCTCTTGATCTCTTGATCTCTTGATCTCGATATTTTGATGGTCACCTACGATTGCAGGAGCAAATGACCGACGGATTGCCCACTCATCAGCCGACCTATGATCTCACCCAGACAGTGGTGGTTTTCCTCGGGATCAATGGGAGCCCCTTGCGAACGAAGGGAAGAAATAGGGACCAAATCTACCGGGTTATTTCTGCCAAGTAAGTTGATGAGCGGGTCACGGATCGGAGACAGTTAAGTATTTTATTTTGCTCCCACAACGTGATGTATCTTGGATAAGATAATACACCATATGCTAGTTCAGAAATAGAATGAGAAGATAGTGGGAAAAGAGTTGTCATTTTCGCGACACCACCTGATATGATGATTCGCTTTGATCTTTTTTTTGTGCAGGATCAGAGCCGGCTGGTATTTTGGCAAGACATTTTCACCGGACTTGGCATTAGCCAAGTTGGATCGAGATGTTGTCTTTTCTGCGAGTGTTTTTCCCATTTGTATTCCCATTGCCAATGACTTCCCCGACATCTCGAATCGAGACCAAAAGCTCCAGGCGTTCGTGGCCGGTTGGGGTGCGGTGTATTCGCAATGCGATACCAACGACCAAGGTCCGAGTCCTCACACCATGTGCAAGTTCCCGTTTGTTTACCAAGGCATGGTACACCATCAATGCGCTCAAATGCCACCACCCAGTCACGACAATCCCGTCTGTCAGCAATTCCTTCGATGGCACTCACGCGTAGGGTCCCGCGGGAGGATCCAAATGGGTCAGGAGGGCACTTTTTCCATCTTCTATTGGGACGACGCAGCTGGAAGAGCCGAGCGAACCACGTGTTATATGCCCAATGATCGCACCTCTCGCTTCGGCTGGTGTGGCACGTGCTACTCGGGAAATTTGAATCCAGGACAAGAGGGATACTGCGACAAGTTTCTTAGTGGAACCGAGCTCAATACAACCACCGAATTTAGCCGCCCGCAACTGGATCAGAACTGGGGGTGGTGCAATCAATGGTGCGAAAATGCCAGGGGTCAAACTAATGCTCAGCGTTTACAAGAAACGGCGCTAGACATCTTGACCCCGGAGGAGTGCCAAACGTTTGGCGCCAGTTTAGAGGTGAATGCCAGCTCAGAAATCTGCACGGGTCGGAAGAAGAACTTCGACCTGGTGTACCAATTCCGGCGGGTCGAAAGTGGACGAGGCATGAAATTCAAGGAGGAAGCCAAATTTCAGAACAAGCTTGGCCTTGCCGATGATGACCACGATTTTTATTTGGGAGGCACGGACTCTTGTCAAGGTAAAGCTTGAACCCCCCTCATTGGTCCAAACATACACGTTCAAATTACGATGTCTTTAAAGCAGGTGCCGGATTAACGTGCATTGGTGTAATCATAAGTGTCGCAACTGGGTTGCAAGATTACCAATTTCTAATTGGCACCAATGTGCGGTGGCTTTAACATCAACTCTATTGTTCATTTTCATTCACCATATTTGCTTGGTCAGTTATGAAGTTGTGAGGAAAGCACACGTGAGTTCATGATGCAAAGCACTTTGGGTTAATGAATCGCATTTTACCGGCGCTGTCAAGAAAACCTGGATTTAAACATAAAACACAATTGCAACAAAGGCAGAAGGTTTAACAAACGTTTTCGGCCGCCTTGAAACCGGGAAAACGCTGCAAATCATAAGATGCCTGTTTTGAAACAATCAATGTGCGTGTTGTGCAAAAGCTAAGGCTGTTTGTTCAATTCGTGAAAAAGATCCAAATTGTTGGCACTTTTAATTGTCTCACACAAAACTTTATTGCCAAACTCGACCAAACGAACGGAAGTGCACCTGGATGGGAGCTGACCAGGAACTCCCTGATCATTGTGAGATGACTTACAATCCCCTTGTTTGGAACCATCACAATGTTTTCTCTGTCTTCCCCATCCGCTAAGAATAAGTTTGGCTGCTTTTGTCTAGTCATTTTTCATCATTGGGAGCTATTGATTGGTTCCTCATTTGGTGATCTTCCCGCAACATTCACACAAAAAACCTTCAATTGCAATGGTGTTATTTGTCAAGTAATGGCCTTCTTGTTCACTAAACCATTCAGTGTGGGCAAAGTACAAGTAATTTACATCGAGTTCAATGGAACCTCTCCGTTTCTGGATACAATTGGGATTTTTTAGGAAACAACTGACAACACGAGTGCTCAGTTCACAGAGTCCCTAAATTCCCGATCAATCATCTGTCTCTTTGAATCGCCTGCCACCAATTGGAGCCAAACTTTGGTGTGGGAAAGGGGGAGGGCAATAACATCGAATGCTAGACTCAAATGCATGAGGAGGAGACCTCATCTGTTTGATGAGGTCTCCTCATCAAACAGATTCTTTTGTCTAACTTACCGTTCCATGCGTGGAAAAGACAACTCATTAAGTATTGATATAAAGAAGGTTGAAGGCGAAAAGTTCTGTTCCAAATCAGTTGCATTGAACAAAAATGGATACAGGTCAAAGCATGTCTAACTGTGCATAGCGATTTCCTCTCTGGCCTCTTCAGTTGGTCTGACTTGGTACCAGATAGATTGATCGTCAATTCAGACGCAAGCAAGCACCAACAAGTTCACTGTTGTTTTATCCCAAACCTCTACCAGTACCACCACAAAGACCGACCAACTCCTGTACTACGAGTACAAACGAAGAAGACGGTTAGATTGGACGTGCAGTAGAGTAGGTAGTATGTATGCCTCCTTGCTCCACCGTCTGTTGCGCTCAGGGAATGAACGTGGTTTTCTGAATTTCTCTCACTCATTCGTGGTCCGTTTTCTCGATTACCAAGCCAGCTGACGACATGTGATGGTCGATCTTGCTAGATCTTTGAAACTCATGCGAAATAGTGCTGGCCACGCTGATCGTGTCCCACTCTTTTTTCAACCCCATAAATGGGCCGACCACATTGAAATCAGCTGAGGGCCTCAACGGCCTCAACCGGCTTTTGGGATTTTAGTCTCAGTCTCGCCATTTTTCGCATTAACAACGGTATGACCAAAGAAGCTGGGCAAAATGAGCATTGCATGGGAAGATTGTGATTTCTGCCAAATTGGTCAGTTGCAAGCAAAATACCATGACCAACTCAAAAATTGGCTCCCTGTTCACAAGAGGCTGTACAGTTTGAATTCCACCAATTTTCTCATTAAACTATGAGGAGTATTAGAAGCTGTGGAAGAGGTCCGTTTTCTCGAGTGACTCAAAAGTTCAGGTAGAATTTGGAAGAAATTTAAAATGCAGCACTCTCTCTTAGGTGATAGTGGAGGTCCGTTGATTCGTTGGGAACGGGTGGATGGATCTAATTTACGGGCCTATATCATAGGCACCGTGAGCCGTGGCATCGGATGTGGTAACTTCAATCAACCTGGCATTTTCACTCGGACTACAAGCCACCTAGATTGGCTTTATGAGAACATCAAAGATGGCAACTGCTAATAGACACACGAGATGAAATGCAAATACATATTGTGTGTTATTATGCTAAACCTTAGCAATCCTAAATGTTGTGCGAAAATCTTCCGTATTTATAAATGCCGAGAGGTTCGGTAAATTCCAAGGGTGTTCTACTCGTAACATGACGACTCGTTACTGTCAGAATTTTTTTTTAAGTGGACTGTAATAAAGTGTCAAGTATAAAGGAGATGGAATACGACAATCTCCAAGGCCATCGAATTTGAAATTGGATGGTGCAAAAAGGTAGTTGGTGAGAAATATGCCAAGTTAGTTTTCCTTTCTTGGTCTCCTCTTCATTCACTTTCTAACTAACGGTCTAACGGCAACAAACCAACGACAAAGAAAATGAAGAAGAAGAAGAAGAAGAAGAAGAAGAAGAAGAAGAAGAAAAAGACGACGGCAACCAAGACAACCAAGCTGACGACGATGGTTTCGTCCAATGAAGCTATTGATGATCGTACTTCTTCATACACACACACACACACACACACACACACACAATACATACAGTATATGTGAGAGAAAGAAAGAGACCAAACGAATCAAAAGGGACACGAAACGAATGAAATGAGGCCAGGAAACTAGGATCTCCTGAGCCCCGTTGCCGACAGCATCAACATAGCTGTATTTTCCAACGTTCTTGACTATCAGGGCGAGCCATGATTAGGATGTCAATTTCGTTTACGTATCGTTCTGTACGACGTTCTGAAGACCCAGATCGCCCAATATAACGGGTATGTACGCTTTGGTTGGGTATAAAAATGCACATTCTGGCCGTCGAGAGAGAAAGTGAAGTCTTGACGAGGGCAACAAGCCATCGAGTAAACCTTTCAAAGCAAATAAAAAGCGGGAGAAAACGAGCGTGAATTATGGGGTCCCCATTTTCTTGTCACACATGGTTCCTGAATAATGGTCACTTTCACTGCCGGTTTGCCACCATGGTTGATCATCTCAAGCAGATGTTCAATATCGCGTGGAATCGCCTAATTAGCAATCAATTTGTCCGGATCTCGAAAACCAGGACAAGAAGTTATAAGGACACTCCCCCTTAAGGCGTTGATTCATTTGGGAAGGCAAAAAAAGGTCTTCATTTGATGTGAGAACTCCTATGGCATTCACGTCAGGGCCAAACTGACTTGTGAAGAGAGGAGGGGTGTCAGATTGTGGAAGAAAAAAACACATTGCATAACGGAAATAATAAGGAGCTGTCATCTTTTCCTTGCTTCAGAATAACGGGGAGGGCTCGATTTTTAATTGACTGGAAGACATCATTCCAAGCCCTTAAGTCTGCATGGTGTCTCTTCCGTCAAGGTTGCAAATGATGTGTTGGAAACAAATATAACCTCCAGATTCGAGAAGGGGATTGCAGAATTCCTGTCTCGATCGTCTTTCGCTCCAATCAAAGACGGAGATCGTGCATTTCTCGAGACACTTGAGCCTTATCAAAATGGCATAATCATTTCCAAGAATGACATCGACAATTTTGAAACCCCTTCGTTGTACTGGATTTCAAATTTCAAGTCATTAATCATGGGTTAGTGCCGGTGATATATCAAGACAGGGCCTTGATATTCATTAAGGTGGTTGCGAAATGAACTCTCATTGTTCTTTGGCAAATTGACGGTCCAGTTGAGCATTGACCCTTCAAGAAGGAATGATTTAAGAGCGGTTCGACGATGGTGTATTTATTTAAGGTAATTCTTTGAATGTAATGAATCAGCGTATCACATGACAACTACGTATATTTTGTATGTACATCAAAAAGAAGGAAGGATGCTCTATGATATTGCACAAGCAGATTGATCTCTCATAAATACTTCACTGACTAAATATCACGGAAACCAAATCACAATGTCCCAAATAGATCAGCGTTCCGGGATGATTGGGTCCATTCCGCTAGAGTGATTTTGGTCTCTCTGAAAGCATCACCGAGGGCGTGAACACAAGCCCCCAAGTAGGCTGCATGGTAACGGTATGGAGAGGCGTGCACGCGGGGCTTGACCGGGGTGAGCTTCTCGATCTCAAGTTCCAATCGCTTCCGGAATCCTGGGATCAAAGTCAGACCCCCGGAGAGAAAGATACTCTGAGTCATCTCTTTGCGTACATCCATGCCGCACTCTTTGATAGCCTTGTGAACCAGAACGTGGACCCCGGCCTGATCCAGACCCCACAACTCAGGTTTGAAGAGCCCCTCTCACGCTTCGAATCGTTCGCTGCCAATCTCGAGGGTGCGAACTGGAGCATCGTGGCAATGGCCAGGAGCCACTTCGATGGATGCATCAATCGTCTCGGGGTCGTCGGAATACTTCTCGAGCTCCAAGTCAAAGTTCCGGGACATGTACGCCAAGTTCTCGATGGCAAACCTCGTAACATAGGAATCGATGAATGATGTAAGCGAGTAGTTCCTGCCCAAGAGGTAATGCTGCAATTTTGACCGCAATTCTTTGCCTCCGACCGGTGACCTGGATACTCCAGCTTGTAGCTTGTAGCCATCCACAATGGGAACAATGTCCATTCTTTCCCCCAAGTCCACCATAATACCACTCTTGGCATTGTAGGCATAAAAGGCGAAGGTGGTTTGGTGAGCCATGTTGACAGACCTCACCCCGAATTCCTCGAAAAGCATGCCAGCGATTGAATGCTTCGTTCGCTCGTTGAAGGAACGAGGCACACTTAACTGGATTTCAAAGTCATTGGGTTCGAGAGCTAGATCTTTGAAAATCTTCTCAAAGATGCCCTGAAGGGCGGTCTGATCCACCGTGTACTTGTCCACATTGTGGGTTGGCACCATTGGATGGGATAGCTTTGATCGGGATCGAATCTCTTTGGCAAAGGCGTCCATGCCGAAGTACTTGGAACACTCCTGGTGGTGATCAACGGCCATCACGCACGGGAAGAAGAGTTGTGGCAATGAGGGCACCTTGGAGGCCACGCCTGCTCGGACCGAGGCACCGCCAATGTCAACCACCAAGATCTGAGTATAGTACGAGAGGGATTTCGGAATGGGTGAGGGCGTGACAAAGGTCTTGGAGAAATCTTGATTGATATGGGCATTAATGGCCGTCTCCCACTTGAGGGCTTGCTTATCTGAGGGGCATCTGACGGCCAAGTAGTGACCTCTTCGGTCATGAACGCCAAGCATTTTCGAGTCAATATATTCGACCTTGCCACCGAAAAGCTCCAGGACTTCCAATGGCGACGAGCAGGTGTCGTCCGCGTAACTGTACAAAATGCCTTTCTTGGCAACGAAGTATTGCTTCTTCCACGAGTTCCAAATGGTGGACTTCTTCTTGCCCGTCGGTAGTCGCTCGAGAAATCCCTCGATATGAGCTGCATCAGCCGAGTTCTTCTCCACCTCGTTGTCGTCCACTTGGAGCATTTGATAGAGTCGATTGACGATTGCAACCGGGTTCCAATGACCATTGAGAACCACCTCTTCCCGGTCCTGCTTACCAAGCAGCTCCGAGTTGAGAGAGTCAGCAGGCACATTGGCCAAACGAAAAGTTGCTCTATTTTGGTCGTGGGAATTGACCAGTCCCAACTTCTCAGCGTGTTCATTCAACCCTGGGTGTGAGCCGCTAATTGGTGAGCCATTGTTCCCCCCTTGAATCGACTTGTTCAGTGACTGGGCCTTGATATCAGCATCGTGCTGGCCATGGTGATGATTCTGCTGCTGCTGCTGCTGCTGCTTCCTGTACTTTTCTTCTTTTTGTTGAAGAGTCTTGCTCATCATGACCGCGCCCCTTCTTGTCAGACTCGCCATCACCAGAAACGACTTCTTCGGCGAGGATAACCCGTTACTCCCCAATGACCCACTCTGGTTCTGGTCCTCGACACCCTCGCCGTCCAATTCGAACTTGGATCGAAGTTGTCGGACAGAGGGCATGTCGTCCTCGTCCGTTGCATCGGTAGGTGTCAATGCCAACGGTGGAGATGAAGAGCTCTTTGGGGACGACGAGTCGCACACGGGTTTGGGCGGTGGTGGTGCTGGTTCTGTGGGTCTGATTGGCGCCCTTGTCTTCTTTTGACTCTTTTTAATGGTGGAAACTGCGGCAAAGTCCATTACTAGGGGTTGAGATTCGGCATGGACAACAGACTTTTGAATGGGAGAAGCCATAGAAGCTACAGGAGGGCTAAACATATCTTTCGAGAGGATTTTCTCAGCCATAGGTCGTGATGAAGTTGCTCTTTGTCGGACTGTCTCATGATAAACGTCAACCGAACGATCTCTCTGCTGTTGCCTCTTTCTCTCGGCCGTCTTATCATTGGAATCAGATTGAACGGGATGCACATCTGATGAAGATGTCTTCTTAATAGGAGAAGATAACGACGATGATAATGTGCTTTGGAGTCGTCGGATGGGTTCTTCGCGATCACTCTCAGAGGATGAGAAGACAGACGAGGGCTTTTTGGTCATCCTCTCCTGTTGAAACTTTTGACTATTAACTATGGGAACAAACTTGCTCGGGATCTTCAACCCCTCGTTGAAGTTATTGGCGATTTCGGTGGCGTGCTCCCGTTCCAGTTTGAGCATGGTCTTGGACTGCTTGTGAACTGCAATAGTCGCTGGGGGAGGGGGCGGCGGCATGGGCGGCTCGACCTTCCTGGGTCCATAATTTCGCTTCTCCACCTCATCGAAATCAAACTCTTCAAAGTTCACACCATGTTCCACCGTTTCCTCAGAAGAAGGCGAGGGATCCTGAGGATGATTGGACGATTGGTGCTGAGGCGTTTTCTGTTGGGCCGCTGCCGCCTTTTGAGCGGCCTCTTCTCTCTTTCGTCTGATTTCTCGCTCGATCTCCTCTGCCTTGGCTCGTTCTTTCTCCCTGGCCATTTCCCTTCGGCCGATGGTGTCGGATCTGGGTTTCTTGTGATCGACATGTCGCTCCAAAGTGGTTTCGATGGCAATGTCTCTCACTTGTGGCGTGGACGATATTGGCTCGGGGGACGAGTGTTTGTGGGAAGATCCCACGGAATCAAGATCTTCCATGGAAGCTATGGCTGATTCATTTACGTAGAGCTCCTCAGATTGAATGGAGGGCGACGATGAGCTGCGATATCCAGAGCTGCGGTCATCATTTTGGGAAGAGAAATCGCAATAATGATGGTTCTTCTCGTTGGGATACATGTTTGTGGAATGGGATTGGGTTGAAGAGGAATTGTGTTTTGGAACCGAGTAGGTCTGGTTCTCGTAAAGGTCTTCGGCGGATCCACGACCACTGCTTCCATCACCATTCAACGGAGACGGGACCTCCGTTCGAGTTTGCACAAACGATTGCTTGGGAATGTCGTAATCTTGATGCTCTTCCTCGATTGTGCTCAGACTGTCTCTGATCTTAGGAGTATCGTATTCTTGGGACATGAAATCACTCAGCTCCTCAACTTGATTTCTGCGTGGAATATCATAATTTTCCAGCCCTATCCCGTCGTTCTGATAGATGGCCTCGTCGTCCAAGCTGTCGATCTTGCGATCATCGCATTTATTCCGGAATTCGTCGATTTCCTCGGGTAGCAGCTTTCTGGCCACTTTT
Source organism: Tigriopus californicus (assembly GCF_007210705.1). Lineage (NCBI taxonomy): Eukaryota > Metazoa > Arthropoda > Copepoda > Harpacticoida > Harpacticidae > Tigriopus > Tigriopus californicus. The sequence goes on along the minus strand of NC_081449.1, from coordinate 11,752,750 downwards.
TGCTTGGACCGTGGCACATCATACAGAACATCGTCATCACCGCACACTTTTCCAAGACCTTTGGTGTACCCATGGGTCAACTGGGAATCATCGGTAATCAATGCAGAGTGGGATCCAGAGCTCGACTTAGTGGACACGTTCTCGTAAAAAGTCGGTTCAAAACTGTCCCCAGCCTTGGATGAATGTTCGGCCGCTTTAACTATGGCTTTGTAAATCCGATTGACTTCCTCCTTTGTGTACGTATTCGAGTCCACTTCGCGCTCTCCGTGGCGCTCAGGTGAATCTCTCTGATTACTAGAGCATTTCACGGCTGGAACCTTTGGTTGGTCATAGATATTTGCATGGAGAGCACTCTCATGGCTCCTATCATTCGACTTGTCATTATCTGTAGGCCCATCAACCGTGTCAAAACTCTCCGCTACTTCCGGTTGATCGGCAGAGCTCGGACTACTAGCAGCTCTTTTATGGTGGCGTCGATGGTGACGACGAGCTATGGTGTCCTCGCCTCCAGAGTCGCCCCCAGATTTATGATGATGGCTTCCGCTGCTCTTGGATCGAGACCCGTGATGTCGGTGGTGGCTTTTCCGTCCACTCACCTCCTCGTCTCGAACATCTTCAACGGATCCCTCTTTCCGACGTCTGGTCTTGTGACGATGGGTGGAACCCGTGTCCGAATCTCCACTTTTGGACGACTTGTGATGGCGATGATGGGATCCAGATGAGGTTGAACGGGGGCGTTCTCGTTCCACTAGCTCTTCGATGGTCTGGGGTTCACTTTTGTAGGGAGCATGGGGGTTGGAGTTCTTCAGGATGCTCTTGGGCGTTCTCTTGGAAGACGAAGAAGACCGCCTCTTCGAGCTCTTGGACGATTCTGAGCCCTCTGTTTCAGGGGTTGGAGACTTGGAGCGTCTTCGGCGATGATGCCGATGGCTCGAAATTGCACTTGAAATGTCCAAATCCGACATGGTGAGAGTTGGCAATGCAGAGGGTGGGAACAACGACAAAGAGCGTTTTCTCCTCTTTCAGAACGAATCTATTTGACCACTTTGCTCATCTGTCAATTTTACTCACTTCAACCGCAATCGTTATCGCGAAAAAAAGGAGTCTACTACACTTCAAGTCCAGGCATCGCTCCGAGTTCGAGAATGATGAAAGGGACTGTTCACGCTGATTACGATTGACAGAGCTGGGATGATGCAGCTGCAGGGAGAGAGGATGTTTCTAGGACGCTATCAAATCTCCTGGAGAAGGTCTCAAGGCACTAGATTTGATAATTGCTCGGAAAAATTGGCTCATCATCACAGACTACGGCTCCATGACACACCCTTCACTCACACATTCCTCTAATGATAGTCATTCAATTGAACAATAAACAAACTCAAACAATGTTAGTTCTTCCGCTCCAGTGCGTCGTTCAAGTCACTGTTTTTTTCCCTCGTTGAACGTAACCCTGTCTTTTTGTCACGGTTTCTCTGGGATGGGGGAGACCCAGTGTTCATTCATACCATCAGTGAAATAAAGAACACTTGTGGACTTTGCCGCAAGCAAAGCAGCAGTCTCGTCCAACACCTGATTTTTCAGAGACAACTTTGCGTCTCTCCTGCACCTTCACGGCCTTCAATCTGATCTGAAACTGAACGTCTCATGGTGGTAGATTCCTGGACGATCATGATGATGGGTCTTTGGCGGATTTCTCGCCCTCTAAACGTTCACGCGAGGCAAAAACTCGGACAGATTCGAACGGAGCGCTAGGCGGGCGCTTTTCCGGTAAATGAATTTTTGTGTTCTAGCTTGGGCGGTAGTGCTTCTGGATTTACACCAGCGGAATCAATCCTGGATGGAGGTATAACAGACGGTGAGTTTTCTACCAACTGCATGTAAATACCTCTCCACTCCGGATGGATGTACAATCTGTTGTGAATGTGGCCGAGCCTAATGAGGGATGGTGAAGATTTAACAGAACAAATTCCGGGAGAACAGTTACAAAGCCAAGCCATCGAATAATTGACCTCATATCTTTGAAGAGGGATCTCATTCGGTGCACAGCGTGTCTCAAATATTAGTAGACTCGGTGCCACGTGTTTCATGAGAATGATGTTTTGTTGCCTCTTGGACAAAAAAAAAGTGCCTTTTTTCCTGAACGATTAAATGGTGTCATGTGTCTGCTCCAAATTGTTGAGTAAAGCAATATAATGGCAACAAATCATTATTTCTTACGTCTATACATGAAACATATATCTTCTCGTTAAAGTACCAACCTGAGCTTTACAATTAACATGAAGTAATTAACGTTGCCAAAAAAGGTTGAACATTCCTATTTTGCAAGACCATGGACAGAAGAGAGCTTAAGCTATCCTACGAAGAAGAAGAACAGTTTCACTTGATTTTTAAAAAGAAGATTTCCATCAAAAACTATTTCCATTCAAATTAGATGCTTGAAGCAAACTGACCTCAAACAGCTTTAACACTCCATTTTGGCTTTTCAGTTCTGTTTGCAGATCAACAAACACACTTCTTCTATGTATACATATTGCCTTCATTTTCCAATGCGTTGAGTGTTCCATTGTGTTGTGAGTTGCTCTTGAGGCATCAAAAATGAAGTAAAGTGAGCTATACACCTGTGACAATGTGTGTGAGTGAGCTGCTAATCATTTTCAAAGGGATTGCAAATGGTGGACTTTCCTTCTGGTCAGGATCAGTTCCAGAAGGATGGACAAAGATATGGCCCCATAGATCAGAAATATATACCAATCCAAGAAGGACGAAATGCATGGAGATCTCTGTTGGGGCGTTCAACTACCCATTGTATCAAATCGGATCACAGTTCAGCCACTGATTTCATGAGAAATTTCAGCACGATTGGGACTTTGGTTGACGAGTAACAGTCAATCGAAATTTGGTATTATCTTCGTACCCTAGTCAGTTGAATGAAAATTGACGAGGAGTTCGTGCCTCCTAACAATGACTGCAGTGGGTCTTAAAATGCCCTCAAGTTCTACAAAACTCAATCGAAATTCAACCGTTCGGAAAATTTTTATCTAGGCTTCAGATTGCCACACTCAAAGTTGTTTATAAAATAAGCTTATTGACTTAGCTAGAATTGGAAATAATGTTTTCGTCGAGAGCTTCTACGTACATCCATGCATTCCGCCATCCTTGACCTATAAAGCTACGTTTTGGCACACCCTGCATATCTCTTGCAGGGTGTAAATTTCAAAAGCACAATATGACTCCCTCCTTGACTATAAGCTGTAGAAAAATGTTCCATGACTGAAATTCATTTGAGGTCCTTCAAGTCACACTGATGTAGAGTGAGTGGAAAAAACCATCAAGGTCAATATTGATTTGTCCATTTATCAAAAGATTATCACAGTTTTCAAAAGAGATTCAACTTAAAATTGAACTTTTATCCTTTGCATATTTTGCTTTGTTTTTGGGTACAATACTAGTTTTTGATACAAAAAATCAAAATGACATCTACTCAACATGGGTTAGTAAAAGTAGGACGATCGTAAAAGGTTAGTGGGAGTTTTATTGTCCTTGATATGGGCACCTCGCTCTCAATATATGTCAATACTCATAGAAATAAAACATTAAGTATTTTTGATTTAATGTTTTTCTGCCTAGGACTTGTGTACTGTCAACAATTTTCAGATTTTCCACCATTGTCGTTTTCAGACTTACCCATGAAATTCAACCTAGGGCAGGATTTTGATTCATCCCACAATTCCTATTTTAATTAAGACCAGAGCAAGCACCATTATTGCAAGAAATTTCAGCAACACTATTTTCGAACTCCTTCAAGGGTCCTTTTGTTTGCCCCTTCCCATCATTGTAGAGCAGGAGAATATTTGATTTATCATCATTTATTCCTTAATCATGTGCTGGCAGCTGTGGCCAGCTAAAACTAGGCCACAAGGAGACCGAACCGATGGTTGCAACAGGGTCATTGGATATAGCTCATGAGTCATGATGTAGCATACGACTATGGATAACGTTGATTCGACAAGCTAAAATGCAAAAGTAATTGTCGGATGATTGCTTAACTACATCTTGTCTTTCCTTGTTCCATCTCGTTATCCAATCAGTTTCAAGAGTTTGCCAAAGGCTGATCACGAGTTTCTCTCTCAGAGTTTTCAATAGGATCGAGATTCATTGGCAAAATATGGCTGGCAGGCAAATCTAGTTAAAGGGTTGGTAGGGTTTCAACCATTACCATGGTTAGGCCGTATTTAGAGATTATAGGTCTGCCAATTAGTGACTCAAGATAGTTATTTTAACGCTTATATCGTCAGTCTTGACCTTATATGGTCAAGTAAAGTATAATTGAAATATACATACCGGGTGCGTCAGAAAGAACAAGACTTTAGGACCAAAAAGTTTGAAAGGGTCATATCGCAGTCCATAATGAACCGATTTAGTCGAAATTTCATTTGCAAGCTCTTGGGAAATTAGTCACCTTAAGCTATAAATCAGCCCTGCTTTTGGCGTTCATTTAAGTCTTCAGATGATGACGGGACACCGAGCAATTGTTGAGGCTAAATAAGGAGTTAAAGCCTTTATAGGTGTGGGTGAGTTTGACCGTCATGGCTTTTTTTCGAGCAGAATTTTGCTTTGCAGGCTTTGGATGTAATTCGCGGCGAAAGTGAGTCATGTAACACTGCCTGATAAAGAGTAATATTAGACTTTTGGTCCTTGATCAAAAATGGGTTTTGCACGGCCTTAGAATAGGCCTTTGTTTTGTTAGTTGTGAGGACCGGGGTCCCGTCTTATTTGAATAGAAACACTCCACCTTGGTTCTGCCCACTTCTAGCTTATAATTTGCAATTCTACTTGCCATCATATCAACGTAATTGGCCGTAGAGAGACGGAATTCTTGGTCATACCAGACAGGGTTGGACGACTCCTTGGCTGGTTTTAGGATCCCAGATAAAGTCGTTTGGATACAATCCTAAACACATATATTGAGCCAGCTTTATTCCCGCTCGTTTCTGGGCCCTAAAACATATTTTCTTGACATTCTAAGGGTTGTAAACTGGTTTTCAGCTTGATGTCTTTTAGTCTGAATGAAGGATGATTGTGCCAATATCCAAGCCTTTAAATGTGAATAGGATAACCTTAGAGCAAACAATGTGAGTGCTTCACATTTATTCATCAATTGGAGGCTTTCCCTCTTCCTAAAACTTGACCAGCTGACGAATTTGATGATTTGTTCAACGGGAAACTGACCCTCCACCACCCGTAAAAGTCATTTTGGATTTTCTTCTAGACGTCTTTCACTCCTCGTGCTAATCAAAAAGTCTATAAAAGTCCACAACAACCCATTATTTAAATCAACAATCACCTTTCATATGCCTTTTCATGCCAAAAATGCACTCCAGCTTATCCCAGTGACCTTAAAAACCTCAGATGCGGGCAGGTCCACTCAGAGGAGGACAGAAAGGCTTCGTGATTTGGCATTTGCCATGGTTAAAATCAGGTTTTGTAATTTCATTTTTTATCATTTACTAGCCCACATCTGCCCATTATTTTCTGTTTTGTCTCGCTAACTCATTTATTTCCGGATGTAGAACAAAAAGAGTTACCAGTGTTGTTCTTTCTGACGCACCGGGTATATGAACCATGGTTCACATCCCTCACAACGAGAACGCCCGGAAAAAATACTATGTCCAAGCAATTAATAGTATGAACTCCTAAAAAGGCAAAATATTCAATGATATATCTAATTGTCCACCACTTGAGTTTGTTTTTTTCAAAATTAAGCAAACTAAGGGCGGCTTTACACTAGGATGAAAAACCGAGATTGAATTCGGTTTGAGGATTGAAGTGGGACTAGTGCTGGGGCGAGTTTTGGTGTTTGGGCCTTTTTGTTCGACTTGAGTACAGTGAAAGCCTGGAGTTCTCTGTTGTAATCAAGTCTTTTGCCTAACTCGCCTCATCACTAGTCCTACTTCAATCCTCAAACCGGATTCAATCTTGGTTTTCCATCCTAGTTTAAAACCTCCCTAAGTCAGGCAAAACTGTGTTAAGACTTTCTTAATCCAGTTTACAGTTCTTAAACAAAAAAAACTATTTTTTTTTGTTCTACGCACAATATGTAGAATATATCTAAGACTTTGTTATGGATTGAGCATGGTCCATGCTCATCCAATGTATTTGTATTCTAGTCAGGTATATAAACCCCACTAGTCATAAATACAGTAAGTTATCAAGTCCATCCAACTCGCATTATAAAAGGGCTCAATTGAATGGACGATTCTTTTAACCTAATGTATTGATACAGAATAAACACGCACCCTCACAAAGGGGAAAAAGTTCTGTTTTAAGCTCAATTCAGTACCCTTGAGCCTTTACCAGTTTTCTATTTCATTTGATTGATATCGAGTAGCATTGGAAAAGGAATAATTTTTTCTATTGTGCATTTGTCTTATCTTTGCGATCACCTTGTCAAACGAATTTGGCCAAGAGTGCGATGAGTGAAGTACTTAACCACTAAGAATGGTTAGTAAACAAGCTATTTTAGAATTTGGCCAGGTGTTAAGTTTAGAGTGTATCAATTACGCCAAATCGCTCTAGTCACCAATTCAAGCCTGATGTATGTTCCATGTACCAAGGAACCCACTGACCTTTTTATTAAAAAAAGTACTTGTACTTATAAGTACATTCCAATCCAATCAAATTATAAACCTGCAATGTATGCCATCCCCAGCGGCAGCATATTGAATCCACAAAAATGGGGTTTTGTAGGTATGACAGACAATTGACGCTCCATTTGTTAACATCTCTGGGAGTGCTCAGAAAAGGTCAAGGGTCCTCTATGAGATCCTTGAATAGCAATGTACAAAATCACAAGAAACGAGAAGAAAATGGAAAATAGTTATGTTATGTTCAACATGAAAGTTGCAAGGTTGCTTGACGTACTCCGGGATGGTCTCCGTCGCGTAAAAGAATTGCAAAACGTCTTCTCAATTGATACTTACATAATGACAGAGCAATTTTAGGATTGAATGATTTTCCGTGTGGGAATTTGACGAGCCTCTCGTTTCAGGTCAAATCGATTGCATCCAATCACGTCGGTTTTCTTCACCAACCAGAGTTTTGGACTTGAACGCGATCTATTCCGTAAGGTGATAGGAAGTTAGTGTGTGGTTCAAGTTTGATTGTACAGTATATTTCTTCAATCGTTGCTCCGCAAATATCAAGGCACGTGTTTGGTGTCATGCGATGACATTTGGTTGCAAAACCAAGCCCAACCCTCTGAATGAATTCGAAAGAGTTTAAAATGTGTGCGTTTTCGCCTCATTGCATCAGCGAGCCAAGGTCACTCAGTAAATAAGCATCATCCCAAACGGTTCAATTGTGGTCGACGGATGATAAATCAACCATTCATTGTCACTCACCACCAAGGCAATGTTTGCTTCATTCTTCAAAATGATCAGCTATGCCGAGCCAAAAGAATGATTATTGTCGACATGTATTGATCTCGGGACGTTCAGATTGGACTACTTTTCCTCTCTCTCTGCATCTGGAAACGTTCAGAGCTTAGTGGAAGTGACAAAGTCGCCTGATCAAGTAACCACTTTCGATGGTTTCTTCTTACGGTACCTTCCTTCGCCATGCACTAGTTTTAACTCGGCCCTTGGTCGGTGAGTTGGCCATTCAAACTGTATTTTTTCGACTATGCCATGGATCCAGCCACCAACCACACCTGGAGGCAACATTCAAACAAAGGTGGGCTCAGTCAATGTCACGATAAGATCACTCAAACAAGCAATTCGAAGACTTGCAGTAGAAACGTGGTGTTGTCTTTCATTGGCAAAAAGATGGGAAGAGTGATTTGCGCCAATTACAATTTCGGATTCATTTGATGTTAATGCGCTTTTTGAGTTACTTGAATTATTGTGAAGATTTTACCATTCAATTCAGTAAGACATGTAGGTGTACGTGATATTTGAGCCTTGATTTTTTTTTCTTCAAATAAAATATTGAAGATTGAATGAAAAAAATAGTTTTTGAACGGCTATTTATTGTTTTTTTTCTTTAAAATAAACCAGTCACAAGGTTATCTAACTTTGTGAACTATTGTTTACACCAGCTACGCCCAGCTATGCTTTTAAAGAGTCCGCGTTTTAGCTCGTTTATGGGATGGTTTTCAATTTCAATACCTGGGTGGATGTCTGAGCTCTGTATTCGCGGTAAGTTCTTCCGCATCTAAGGGACTAAATTACGGAGATCTCGGGGAAATTGAATTCAGCGGTCTGCACTTTCCCTCTTCACCAGATGAAGATGCTAGCGATTCGGTAGGGTTGAGACCAGGGGATAGATAATTGACGGATCCGTTTGGGATACAGTGAGGCATGAGCTCAAATAAAACCTGAGTATCTCTGGTTTATTGATCCCGCCAAGTCCAGGGAGATGACCACGAATTACTCATTGGAAAGCGAAAAACAATGCACCATCGTTATTGATTACTTTTTGTTAACCAAGAGAAACCGTGTTGATATTTTGGAGCAACAATTTCAGTCGGACATGGATCCAATTTCAGAATCTGCAATTACAAAGCTATGTCTCATACACAGGAGATAGATGCCTCAACGAAATAGAGTGTAGACTTGGACAAGTTTTCCCACTGCCTCGATTAGGACAATCAAATGAAAAGAAATTATTCGCAGAAGAAAACGATATTTGGCTCTCATGGCCAGCTAATAGTTGTATCCTTGGCCAAGGCAAGAGAGTGCCACAGTGCACTAACCCGATGCCAACTAGGGAATTGGTCCAGTATATTTGAAATCTTCTAACCTCCGTTGATCTTGGCCAATCTAGCCCCCAACTTTCTCGAATCTCCCGAGATGGACCTATTGAATAATTGGCAGGCGGCGGGATTAAATTTGGCCCAGAACTTTATGTATTTTCGCAGATCTTTCATGAACGGAAGACATTTGGCATGTCGTCATTGGCCTTCAGAGGGGAAAAAAGCTCGAGGTGTGAAATCAATATCATTTTTTTTACATAAAGATAGAAATCAATCGTAAACTTGTAGATAGATGTGGTTGTGATGGCGATGATGGCGTGTCTATGGTGTGACCCGAGTTAAAGAGGCCCGAGTCGTCAACCAAGCAAGGTCTCAATTTCAGTACTGAGCCTTCAAGATCACGTAACGCGTACCCAAGTTTTGTCGGTTCTTTGTGAGGGCTTGTTCAGCTTCTTCTTGCGTGGCGAATTCGGCCACAGCCTCACCCGATGGGCGTCCATCGCGGTTAAGCAACAGCCGGGCGTGAGAGCAAGTGGCCTCAGGACTGAACCACTCCTTGATCTCCTCCACAGTGACGCGGAACGGCAAGCCACTCATGCGTACCGAGAAACCTCCGCGGCCTTCGCTATCGGTGTCAAAGCCACGGCCTCCGGTGCCCCCGCCGCTCCGCCCTCGTCGCTCGCCATTGGTGTCACCGCCACCGTCCTCATTCAAGTTGTAGCCCGAGGCATCGACGCGTGTCAGAATAACGAAGCGTTTACCCAGGGTCTCTCGGTCCTTCTCCATGGCCTGGAGTGCGTCGGCCTCGCTCTCAAACTCGGCGATGGCATTGCCGGACGGTCGGCCTTCATTGTTGAAAATGATGCGCACACTGACGCATTTGGCCGGCAGGAAGAACTCCTTGAGCTCCTCGTCGGAAGCTCGGAAAGGAATGCCCCCCATGCGGATGAAGAACCCATGCCGGGACATGGGGTCTTCGGATTCGAGGCTGAGCGCGATGTACCGGTGGTTCATGTCGGCATTGTGCTTTTTGAGCGCATTCTCCGCCTCCTCGCGACTGTCGAAGAAAGCCGTGGCGATGCCGCTGGAACGCCCATCGCTGTTCAGGTGGATCTCCACGTCCGAGCAGGCCGCCTCGGGTGCAAACCATTGGGCCACATCGTACTCGGTGACGCGGTAAGGGAGTCCACGCATGCGGACGCGGAACTTCTTGCTCTCCGTGCCAGCTTCCATGCGATTCAAATACCATTGGAGCTCTTTGGTGGGGCATTCCGAGATCTTGGCATAACGGCCGTATGAAGCGATGTTCTTGTTGCTCAACTTGAGGCCCTCCTCGAGGCCGGCAGCCGAGGCGAACTCGACGAAGCCCAATCCCGAGGCCCGACCTTCATGGTTGAGAACCAAATGAATGCCGTCCTCGCCTTTGGCCACTTCGCAGTCGGCGAAGAACTCGAGCAACTCGGCCTTGCTGACCTTGAAGGGCAGACCCTCCAAACGGGCCACGTGATCGGACACGCTCATGCTGTGAGGGAATGAGGGAGTGAGGAGCTTGGAAGGACCGCTCAGGCGTGCGGTAGACTCAATCCCAATCCGGCGAATCGGTCCGTGACTTGCAAGGCGTGTTCAGGATTCGGATCAACCCGCGCCTCGTGTGTGGCCCTGGATTCCCCTGGCGAGCCCGGCGAAATCAAACCTTCGAGTCTTCTTGTCCGCTTGCCGAGTTGTGCCTCTGTCCGTCGGTCGGAGAGAGCAGACACGAATCGACCAACACCTCACGACACAAGCCCCAAGAAGAACCAAAAGAACCGAAGCAAGCTGGATTTCTCCAAGCCGGGCTGACAAGCTTGCCACCTCAACCTTCCGGATGAACCACTTCGAGGACGAGGATGAGGACGATGAGCCTCAAGAGATGGATGGTCAGATTCTCAGTCAATGGACACGGATACTGGAGGCAGAGGGCAGCAGAGATCAGGGGGGGGGGACTTGAGGCGGATTGACGCACTCACCACCCGACAAGGCAAGCCTCGACACGGCAGAAATGGGGGGCCGCTAACTGGTGGCTGCTCACACTCATCCCTCACGCGGGTGCCTACGTCCCTGGGTTCATGCCTGAGAACGGCCGGGAAAGCGAGAGCGGCAGAGACTGCCCGCCACGCACCCACAAGCCCAGCCAGTGCCAGCCCAACCCGGCGTTGTTGTTGGGCTCCCAATGGTTGCTGTTGTTACTGTTGTGGTAGGGCAGGCAGCTGTTGCTAGAAGTAATCAAAAGTCCACGCGGTGATTCCGGAATCGCCATAAGGTGACCAAAATGGATGGCCCTTCAAAAAGACCAGTATGAGCTTTATCCGCTCTTATCCAACATGGGGCCGTGGCCCTAAGGCGATAAAGGGCATTCACATAGCATGGTGAGGGCCGAAATGGTTAGTCATGGCCACATGGAAAGATGGACGGAATCGGATATGAACATTTGCTAGAGACCCTAATTCAGGCTAAAGATCTGGCCCATGAAATGACTGGCCCACTTGTGGGCCTTAAATCTGGTTGAGCGAACTCCAGGGCTGTGTAGTTCCGAGTTTTCGGCCCCATTTTGGTTTAGCTAAAGCATCTTTTGACGATCAAACTTTTAAGCGAGACACTCGGCAAAAAATGTTATTATATTTATTGACCCTTTATCAGCACAGTCTTCATTTTTTATTAATAAAGTGAAATCTTCTAATAAAAACAAAACTTGGGTTATAAGAATAATTCCGTGCACCATTTTTACTGAAACGGATTTCTTGCTTTATCACTCACGGGGGCTATAAGAATTAATCCATGGTGCAATATCCGGATACTCTAACCTTTCTTGGGACAATCTATTGGATTTTTTCTACCAACCTCTGTTTTTCTCGTCAACAGTCAAAGAAGAATTTGAAATGTTGAATTTCCTTTGGAGGGTTAAACAAGAAGACGTTTTGAAGCGTCAGACTTTCAAAAAAAATGGGTGCATTTTTCAAGCCAATCAGAGCAAACAGCAAACAATGCGTATTTCTGAGATCAATAATAGAATGCAGGATATTTGAGGATTACAATTCTTTATACTGCTCATTAGAGTTATCAGTCGTTACTACTGTATCATAATCCACCAGAACAAGCACAGTTCGGTTGTAACAACAATCCGGATATAACTACGTTTTTATTTCATTTTTGGGATTTTATCCGGATTTCACTGTATCCTGATTATTTCTGAAGAAAGGTTCAGATTTGCTCCGACTCAGAGCATGCAGATTTGTTTATTTTGAAACCGTATAAATTGACTTAAATTCTAGCAATCCGTGTCAGTGTTTGATCTGCACCACAAACTTCTAGAAATGTGGACTGCGAACGAAAGCAAAAAATTCTCATCTTTTTTTTTTTTTCCAAATTAGCACTTTATACGACCACAAGATCTTGTTGGATGAATAGATGAACTTGGTCAAATTTGAACCCAAACCTTTACTTAGGGAACTCTGGAGACATGACGAAATTTGTGTCGCAAACACTTCATAAAATTCGAATTTTCGGCCTGCTCTTGGTCAGCTACATAAGCTTTTAAGAATATAACTTTGAAACGAACCACTTCACAATCAAATCATATGAAATTGGCCTGCCCTTATTTGAAGGTTTCTACGTTTCTTATTTTATTACTTTATTTCGAAAAGTGGCTCAGAGTCGTTATGACCAAGAGTAAGAAGGAAGCTTGTTCGCAGTCACATTTTTAAAAGTTCGTGTCTGGACTAAGTCAAGGGTACCTAAAGGTCTCTCTGACTAAGTAGACGCAGTTTATAATCGATTTTGACGCTCACTGCGATTGCATCTTGATCGTGAAATGCCATCACTTTCCAACTTTTGTTTTTGCCTGCTACGATAATAGCATTTTAATTAATACCAATTTCAGACACTTAAGACACTACCTATCAGAAAAATTGGATGATGTGATGCCCGGAATTACAAATCATATTCCTGTCCTGCAAGCAAGCACATATTCTGTATATCACTCGGACTAGTCGTTTAATCCAATCATGACAGTTTTTATATTCTGGCTCTAAAATACATGAACGAAGGCATTGGTTGTAATGGCCGCCGAATTATTTGTCCACCAATGGCTCCTCGATTTTTGGATTGCCCCGCAAACCGTTGACAATCTTCTCATAGGCTTGAATAAGCGAGGATCCCTTGAGTTGCTCGTCCTCGAATATGCTCTGGCCTTCATCGCAAGCTTGGCCAATCTTGGGGTCCAATGGTACTTGGCCCAACAGCGGAATTTTCAAATCGGCGCTCAATTTGGTCGCCCCACCCGTGGTGGCAGGGAAGATCACGGATTCATGGCCGCATTTCGGGCAAACGAACATGCTCATGTTCTCGATGATGCCCAAGATTGGCAAATTCACCTTTTGACAGAAACTGATCTCTTTGCGGACATCCAAAAGCGCCACCTCTTGAGGCGTGGTCACGATCACGGCGCCATCTAGACCGGCTTCGGATAGATATTGGACAATGGACAAATGCTCATCACTCGTCCCCGGGGGAGTGTCAATGATCAAGAAGTCCAGGGCATCCCAATCCACGTCACGGAGCAATTGTTTAATCAACCCGTTCTTCTTGGGACCTCTCCAGATCACGGCTGAATCCAGACTGGGTAATAGGAACCCAGGGGACATCAGACAAAGGTTGTCTTCGACATAGACAGGGCTCCATCCGGATCCGGATTGATGGATTTGTTCGCCCTCAACCCCGAAAATCCGGGGCAAAGACGGACCACAGATATCAATGTCTAGTACGCCCACATTAACATTCTCGTCTATGGCTAGACAACGGGCAATCATACTCGAGACGGTGGATTTACCCACGCCCCCTTTGCCCGAGAGAACGAGGATTTTCTTCTTCACATTCGATAGTTTTTCGGCAATCAGTGACACGTCCGGATCCGGACCCTTGGGTTGGGCTGAGGCGCAAATTTTCTGATTGGGACATCCTTCACACGCAGCAGATTTGCCAGCTTTATCACTTTCCGTTCCCGGACAATGCTCAGGCTCAGGGGCCACTAAATTAGAACTCATCCTCACTCAAGTCGTCGTCGCCGTCGCCGTTCAAATCCAAGTCGTCTAAATCAAGATCGTCGGAGCCTTGAGCACGGCCAAACTTCTCTTTCGCTACCCTGGCTTTTTCCTTGATGTCTCTTCGGATTTCGATCAAGGTCGGCAACTCCCTATCGGCACCAGGCAAGCCCTCTCGCTCGGCTCTTTCTTGCTCCTTGATGGCCTTGTAGAGATCTGCAGAAGGCAACCAAAACACAGAAGAACAATTCAGCATGATTCAATGTCAACCGATCAATGGCCAACAACAGCAACAACAAAAAAAACAACAACTTTCATTCATTACCGTTTTCACTTCTTTCCACCAACCGCAAGAAGGATCTCCGTTTCCTTTCGGGGAGAGTGAGAAGCTCTTTTTTGATCTCGTTGTGGAAGAGCTCCGTGTCCAAAAGTAGTTGATGCTCTCTGGTGTTGACAATGTCCTCCTTCTGTCTGCACTTGGCACACACTTCCAAAAGGTTGACACAAGGTATGCAGAGGACTTGATATGCGGATTTCACGCGCTTCTCGCTGCAGTTCGTGCACTTCCCAGGTTGAGTCAGAGGCTTGTACTTGCCGTATCTGCAATGAAACAAACATTCAGCGATTATGTCATCGAAGAATTCAAGTTGTCGCGCGAAAATAAGGCATTTACTTGATCTTCCACTCGATGACCCCAGTACACTTGGCACAGCAATTTTGCACCACGATATCGGCCACGACTTTGGTCTTGGGATCAGTCTTGAACTTGTCGAACTTCCAGGCGAAATTATTCTGATGCTTTTGGGGACGATTTCGATTGTTTTCACCGCGTCGCGTACTCATCCTGCATCATGGGTATCCTGAAAAAAACATAGGGGAAACGGGTTATTAAGCCTGCCGCTGAGATGTTTTTTTTCTTTTCTAATGAGTTTGCTGGCATTTATTGATCGCTCTTCTTTTTTTTAGAAGGCTTTTCTTTCTTGTCATTCTTTTTCGTTCGCTTCTTTGGATTGGTAACGGGCTCGTTACTTTTCCGTTTCCGTCGCTTGCTGGCCTCAATCATGGCTTCCTTCTTGATGCGTTGACTTCGATCGAATTTGGACTCGCGTTTGATTGATTCCCGTTCCACGGCGTGCTTGGCCAGTTTACGTTTCTCTTGTCGACTGGCCTTTTTGATCTTGAGCATATAATCGGGCACTTCCCCGCCGGACTCCTTGATAATGGTGGCGATGCTACGCAGCAACGTCTTGTCCTGATCCGTGAAGAAAGTGATGGCTTGTCCCGCCCGACCCGCCCGACCCGTGCGACCGATTCGATGAATATAGCTGAACGTGGAGGGTGGAAAGTCGTAGTTGATAACCAGATTGACACCTTTGAAGTCGATCCCACGGCCCATAAGTTCAGTGCAAATTAAAATCCACACCTGACCGGATCGGAAGTAGGTGATAGCCTGATCGCGTTGTAACTGAGATCGATCCGAGTGGATCACGTCCACGTGGACGTTCTCTTGGGCCAACTCAGCGTGAAGTTCCTTGGCTCGATCCTTGGTTTGAACAAACACCAACACGGGGGGTTTGATCCCATCTTGAATCAGTTGACGAAAGGCTAAAAGCTTGCCTTTTTCCGTGCCCGTGTACACGAGCTTTTGCTGGATGGTGCTGGTGGCGGAATTGCGGGCGCCAATCGTGATGGTCAGCACGTTGTCCAGATTGAGCTGGCACCATTTCTCCACATCCACGGCCAAGGTGGCGCTGAACATGGCGCGCTTGATGGCTGCCTGCTCACACGCCCGGTAAATGGTGGCCAATTGATCACGGAAGCCCTTCACACCGGATTCAAACAGTTTGTCCGACTCGTCTACAATGAGCCACTCCAACTGATCGAGCACAATGGCCTCATCTTGGATCAAATGGACCAGACGATTAGGAGTGGACACGATCAGATCGAAGCGATTGCCGCTTTCGGGTTTGAACTTCTGCGTGGTCTTGTTCGTGGGGTCCAAAACCAGGGCTCGCAATCCCAAAGGCTGGCCCAGTCGCACGGCTTCTCGATGAATTTGTAGGGCTAATTCGCGGGTGGGCGCGATGATCACGGCTCGAAAGCCATCCGAACTGGCTTGACCCAACAGATGAACCAAGGGGATCAGAAAAGCCGCCGTTTTCCCGGAACCCGTGGGTGCGCAAGCCAAAACCTCACGGCGTTCCAGCATAGCTGGAATGACTTGCATTTGAATGGGTGTGGGCGTGATATAGGTGGATTGAATGGCGGCCATCAGAGCGGGATGGAAACCGTAATCTGAATGGAGACGATCCCATTGATCAATGGGCTCGGGTAGATCCGGGCCCGAGGCGTGAATCCGGTGAACATTGCGAAAATGATTGACTTGCTCCCGTCGCAATATTGCCCGTTTGGCCACGCCTTTTAAGCGACCCCCCGATTTGGGGCGGACGGTGGCAGAATTGGAGGCCTTGATGGGACCTAATAACGTGAGGGTGGCCGGTGGGCGGGCCGTGGCCGGCGATTCGGAGTCGGAATCCCCGTCGTCAGGATCCGACTCGCTACTAGCTTGAGGCGTAGGCCAACGGTCTAAATTGGCCGCCGGCCGGATGACGCTGGGATCAACGGGCGCAGACGGCTTTTTCAGACCCAACTGAATGGATTCGGGCTTAAACCGTCGCGTGTTAAAATGAATGCCACGGGTCAATTGCCGGAAGGTGGAATCCATGTTGGCGTTCGAGAATATTGGTGGCGAGCGGATTGGCTGGTCAGGTCGTGGACGGGGCTCACGGGCACTTTTGACTTGAGAAGGTCGAGATCGGAAGCCTGGTTGCATGCAAGCATGCATACGTGCCAATGGGCCTGGCGGATTGTCAAAACATTGCTTCCATCAGGAATCACGTGGCCTGCTGATTTGTTGGCCAATTCTAAAGATTAACAAATTTTTGACAGGGTGACGAGCTCCTAGGCTTAACGCTCCATCATGTGTTCAAAAGAATTAGTCTGGATGGTTCTTAGGTAATAGGAATGGGAGTTAAATTCTTAAAGAGCCCGCTACTAGGTGCAGACAAACTGCCGTGCAGAGCTCAGAGCATAGCCCAGAACTCTAGCCTTTTAGCCTTTTTTTTGTTCGTGAAGAACCAAATATTATGCCTTTGAAATTTAATAGATAGTCCCATTGAATTCGCCCAATGTCACAAAAATAATCGAAGCATTTTGTTGTTTTTAAATTTGAATTTGTTTATTACCAACAAATGATATCTTTTGGAGTTTTGTAACGCAACTTCACTCGAAAGTTGAAAATGTAATTGGATCACAGGGTGAGTTGGCTTTGATATTTGCTTAAGTTCTCCCTCCACAAAATGACCAAAATCAAGGTGCAGCAGCATTACATTTTTCCTTGAATATCCTTTAACTCACATGGCTGATAAAGGTCACATTTATCTGATAGTTTCGGCCGGGTCTTCTCCCTACTGGGAATTCCCAGACGTTCAAGAGGAGAAACTTATAAAATGCCGCTATACTTCAATGGCGCGAGAACTTTACGATCGCAGTTTAATGACGTTGACCCGCAGGTCATTAAGCGAAATATCATTCTATTCAATGCTATATCACTCTTAGCAACCCAAGAAGAGATTTGGTCTAGGACCTCTATCAGACAACCGGAATTCTAACCATTCCTTCCGGAAACTAATTGTGTAGCATCAGTCACGAACTTCTAAAATATGGACTGTGAACGAACTTCCCTCCAAATCAGCCTGCTCTTGGTCATAGCCACTCTGAGCCTCTTTTCGAATTAAAGTAATAAGATAAGAAACGTAGAGCTCTTCAGTTAAAGGCAGCTGCTTCTATATCATTTACATTTAAAGTGGTTCGTTTCGAATTTATGGTGTCAAAAGCTTGTGTAGATGACCAAGAGAAGGCCGAAAATTTGAATGGTAAGTAAGGTTTACAATATAACATTGGCTATATCTCCTGAGTTCCC
>NC_081449.1:11733508-11733941 GCF_007210705.1 Tigriopus californicus | reverse complement strand
ACTTCATACGACCACAAGATCTTGTTGGATGAATAGATGAACTTAGTCAAATTTGAACCCAAACCTTTACTTAGGGAACTCTGGAGACATGACGAAATTTGTGTCGCAAACACTACATAAAATTCGAATTTTCGGCCTGCTCTTGGTCAGCTACATAAGCTTTTGAGAATATAACTTTGAAACGAACCACTTCACAATGAAATCATATAAAATTGGCCTGCCCTTATTTGAAGATTTCTACGTTTCTTATTTTATTACTTTATTTCGAAGAGTGGCTCAGAGTCGTCATGACCAAGAGTAGGAAGGAAGCTTGTTCGCAGTCACATTTTTAAAGGTTCGTGTCTGGACTAGGTCAAGGATACCTAAAGGTCTCTCTGACTTAGTAGACGCAGTTTATAATCGATTTTGACGCTCACTGCAATTGCATCTTGAT
>NC_081449.1:11733000-11733479 GCF_007210705.1 Tigriopus californicus | reverse complement strand
CCTGGCGAGCCCGGCGAAATCAAACCTTCGAGTCTTCTTGTCCGCTTGCCGATCTGTGCCTCTGTGCCTCTGTTGTGCCTCTGTCCGTCGGTCGGAGAGAGCAGACACGAATCGACCAACACCTCACGACACAAGCCCAAAGAAGAACCAAAAGAACCGAAGCAAGCTGGATTTCTCCAAGCCACCTCAACCTTCCGGATGAACCACTTCGAGGACGAGGATGAGGACGATGAGCCTCAAGAGATGGATGGTCAGATTCTCAGTCAATGGACACGGATACTGGAGGCAGAGGGCAGCAGAGATCAGGGGGGGGGGACTTGAGGCGGATTGACGCACTCACCACCCGACAAGGCAAGCCTCGACACGGCAGAAATGGGGGGCCGCTAACTGGTGGCTGCTCACACTCATCCCTCACGCGGGTGCCTACGTCCCTGGGTTCATGCCTGAGAACGGCCGGGAAAGCGAGAGCGGCAGAGACT
>NC_081449.1:11720428-11732880 GCF_007210705.1 Tigriopus californicus | reverse complement strand
AAGTAATAAATAGACGAATTATAATCTTTCATTTTAATAGTACTGGGGATTACATTCCCTGTAGCGGTTAGAAGAGCCCGTGAAAAACCAAACAAAAAAAAAATCATTTTGAGCCGATAAGATCTCTGCAAGAAGCCCGAATTGCCAGAGGGGCGATTACTAGTGATGTGCGATGTACTCTACTGCCACACCTAATCTTAATCCTTCATCAAATTGGCTGGCTTCCCTGGTGTCAGAGATCAAGGGTTGAGCTTTAAGCCCAAACGTGAAAACATGGTCATCAATTGCAAATAAGGTTTGGCGTCTTTGTGATGTCGTTTTTGATTGATATGCTTTGATAGATCGGAGACTTTTTGTGCAATTAAAAAAACTAATGAAGTGCTTGAAGTGAATGAATATTACTTTTTTTATAGGAAAAAGCAACGTTAAACTTTTCATTTATCATGGAACGTTCCTATAATACTTGTTATACACTTTTCCATGCAGCAATTTAATGTTTTGGGTGTAGTTCTTCAAAATAATGGAAAGTTTGATGTGCATGTCCATTTGAAAATTGGCAAAGCGTTTCAAACAGTGGGTTGGATAATCGGACGCTTAAGTCCAGAGATAGTATGATGATTAGAGACGGCCAAAATATGCATCAAAAGATTCCATTTTATAGATGACATCAAATATTGCATAAAAACTGACCAAAATATGCACTTAAACATGCCGTTGAACCTAAAATATGTACTTCA
Organism: Tigriopus californicus; assembly: GCF_007210705.1. Taxonomy (NCBI): domain Eukaryota; kingdom Metazoa; phylum Arthropoda; class Copepoda; order Harpacticoida; family Harpacticidae; genus Tigriopus; species Tigriopus californicus. The sequence continues at coordinate 11,732,143 of NC_081449.1, read as the reverse complement.
GTATGTATTATGTTATTTAAAATAAAAAAGAAACCTAAGACCAAGAGGCAGGCAGTTGCAAAATTATGCCTAGCGTACTTCACAAACATCTTTTGACCTTGGCAATGAGCTGATCAATGTGAGGGTGCTTGTTGCGGACCATCTTGGCCAACCTGTTGGGAGCGAGCCACTGATTTTTCAAGACATTTCACATTTACATTGCAAACTTTTGATGAAGACCAACTTTATAGTCCTTGGCCTGAAATCCCTTTGAAGTATTGCATCATGCACCTTGTCTGGCTCCCAGCCAAATTCCATCAGCGGCAAAAGCTGATAATGGATTTGCCCAATCTGGCCATACGTAGATCTCTAGACACTGGATGTCGGACGACCAACCACTTGGCTATAATGGTCTCTTGGGAATTGATAGCAAACTAGTTCATTGTACTGTTCAGCCAACCGAGTGGTCGGTCGTCCGACATCCAGTGTCTAGAAATCTATTATCTAAATCTATCAACTTTCCTCCATAAACAACGACTTCCATCTTCACCTCTGCCCAAAAGTTTTTGTACTGCGTGTGACCTCACATTTCACTTTTCCTATTGCACTCAACCAACTCAAGTCAAGTATGGTGTAACATTGCGTTCCGGTCAAATGTCTTATCCTTCTGCCCATTTTGACCACTCATTCTCATACTTATTTGTTTATGATTTTACACTCTTGTTGATACGTTTTATGCATTGACATGCTCAAGAGTCATAATAAGTGATTATTATCTGCATTTAGATTTACTTACGCCAAAAGCCTAAAAAATGCATGAAAGCACGAAATATGCAATGTAAGCAAATAGACCCGCTTTATGAAATAAAATGGATGATGCATATTTTGGCCGTCTTTCATCATGATGCTATTTCTGTACAAGTAAATTGTCCATCCACATCTTGAATATGCCTTGCCAATTTGGGCTCCAATTAGTTCAGCAGGTTTGAAAAAGGTTGAACAAGTCCAAAGATGTTTCACTAGGAACATCACAGGAATGAGAGAGCTCTTGCATTGAAAGAGGCCTGAAAAATTGGGACTGTACATTACTCAAAGGGTCGAGGTATGAAAGATACTCAATACGGTACTTTTTCAAAAGTATTCATGAGCTTTGTCCCAACCCGTGTTTTAGGGTCAACTCTAGTGACCGTAGAGGCTTAGTGCGCGTTTTGAGAGCATCTTTAAGCCCTCGAGAATGCAGGCTAGTTCGAACAATGAAGTCCACTTCTCTTATTTCTCGAGCTCCTTTATTGTATAATTTGCTTCCCGTTCATATTCGTAGGGAATACGTAGGTCTTATTGATCCGGTAGCATCGTTCAAGTAAGATTTGGACAAATTTTTAAGTAGCATTCCAGATCAACCCTACATTCAATTTGCGTTGGTAGACCAAATATATAAAGATTGAAAAGTATCTACTCTTGGGTTACTGAGACTAATATGACCCTGAATGATGACCTTCGGGTCAACTCCTTTGAATATCCCTATATAAAATAAGCAGCCATTGTTATTCAAACTTGTTACTTTCTTCTTTGCAATATTGAAATTTTTGTGAGAAGTCATGGCATTCAAAAAATAGATTATCAATATTGTGGATATCACGCTTAGATGGTATTGCCTTTTAGGGTAGCTTTTGTTGGGTGTAACCTTTGGGATTCATATCATGAAAAAACGAGGGTAGTGAGTACGGTTGCCTCAAGGGCGGCAGGCAATTTTGGAGTTTAAGGGTCGCAGGCACAGATCATCTAACGAGTGGTCGCAGGGGTCGGAGGGGTCGGAGGACACATCTTTTTTTAGCATACAATTTCTCTGCGGTTGCGCGAGAGAGCATAAGTGTTTGGCCTTGTTTTTGCAGTACATTCTACTTTTCCTGCATTTAGCATTTATATTAAAAAATCATTCACTTAATGATTTCTCAATATACCTATGGTTTAATATAAATGTTCCTTTGCTGATCAATAAGTACTTTTAATAGTGTCCGTCAGACTATAAACTATACTAAAATCATTGTTTTAAACTTGAGGTATCTTAAATTCAGGCCATCATGAACCCTCAAATTTCCTTTTGCTGCTCAGAGAAAGAGAAATATAAAATGAAGGATATTTAGAGGCAAAAAAGATTTGAGCAATGTTTGAATATTTTTATCATTACACTTACAAGATGTTAAAATGGGAAGCATTTATTTGACTTTCTCAGAAAAAGGAACAAAACTACTGTGATTTCAATGCTACTTGTTTGGGAAATATATTAAAGGCTTTGTCATTGAAGGGTTGGAACGTCAAAAACATTGTGGGAGGAAAGATCTGTTGAAGATTAGGATTTAAGGGAGATCTTATGCCAGAGCTACAGTATGACGTTAATATGTCTAAAAAGCAGTTGCAATTTGACAATAGTTTGTAAGGTGACATGAAAAGGATGCATGGCCTTCATAAGGTTATTTTTCTTTGAAAATTGTACACTTTGAGAACGTTTTGTCACGCAACATCAAAGAAAATGTGCGCTAAAGCCAACTTAGATGAGAAGTGCGTGAACGTTCAGAGTAACCTTATGCTGAACAAGCGCTTCGTTTTGAAGACGACCATATCGGTATGACACGCCTGGTTTGAACTGAAATTTAGCAAAACAAAAATATAGTTGCATATGGGTGCATTTCAAAAAACCCTCTATTTAAAAGAAACAACTTGGTTGTAATAATAATGTTTATATACTGTTGATAAAAGACCATAAAATAGTTTAAATATACTTCCAGGTAATAAAGACTGCCCTTGTTTATTGGTACTTTTCAGTTAGGTCATCAGGTATGCCTTCATGAAAATAGATAAATATATGTTGGAAAGGTTTGTGCAACAATGACTTGAAAATGTCAAAACCATTTGGTGAATTGAATGGCTTTAATTTCTTTTTAGTAAGAAACTTTGAAAGATCTTGTAGACAGTTGGAGCCTATTTTCATTACATTTGTGTTATCCTTTTTGGCTTACTTGTCTACATTTATTCATTAAACAAATTATTATAGTACATAGTATTATTTTAAATGTGCAATGAAACTCGACCTGATTTAACCTAATGTTACCTCTCTGTTCTGACGCATAAAGCAGGGATGGAGGCCTGAAGGCGGGTTGGAATTTAGTAAAGAATGTTGTGTCCGCTCATTCAGGAATGCCAAATTCGTATCAGTGAATGTTTTTGAATGCCAATATTCTTGTTATTTGATGTTTTCAACACCACTTTCAATTTTTAAGCCACTCTCAATTCCATTTAACTTAACACTTATAAACAAAGGAAATGAATACAAATGAAATTGCACTTACTTCTACCTTCAGTTGAAACTTGGTAAATGGTAGTTCAAGAAAATGCTCTTTATTGCGAGATATTTCTCATTGGATCATAGGTCTTTTTACAATATTTACAATGTTTACAATATATACATCTATTTCGTCCCATTCTGGGTTTGCATCCCTTTTGCCAATCCAGGGTAAGGTTGCATCAATTGTGAATCTCAACCTTCTGAATCAGCTAAATTATTATTTTTTATGGTTGTTGAGACTATAGAATTAAAAAAATCTTGCACCTGATTCATTTTCTTGCTATTTTTTGACAAGAATGAAATAAATACATGACACAGAAAAAGCCGCCGTGGGGGTGAACTGAAGAACCACAGTACAATGGAAACGACGTTTGGAGACCAAAAATCTCATGCTCGTACTCATCTATTATAATGGCTCTAGTTCATTGTATGTCATTTTCCTTCAAAAATTTAGAAATAGAAATGCCATATAAAGTCATAAAACTTGTTAAAATTCTCACAAAATTTTGGAATATTTGCCGCCTACCATTACTTTTAAAATGCAAATCATATTTCATTAGTTTACACGAATAGGTTTCTGAAGCAAAACAAAAAGCCGTCAATGGGCAAAATTGGGAAAGTCAATGTTTGTTTGCACAACATGCACTGTGCAACTTCCTCAGCCAAGAGAAATACCGATCGTTGACTCGAAAAGTAATGAATTTGCCTTTTGTGCTTGAAGGTACAAGTTGTGTGTCAAGATAGGTCATGTTTTTCATATACATGACCGCTTTTATTGGGCTTGTCTTCACGTGGTGGTACAAAAATTACACGCAACCCAAGGGTTTTCCCAATGGTCCCAATTTGGCCTTACCCTTCATAGGCCATGGCTACAAACTGGGCTCCAATGTCGTGGAAAGCTACCACAAATTTCGAGGAAAATATGGGGACATCTTTGGACTCTTCTTGGGTCCATCTAGAATCGTTGTTTTGAACGACTTTGATTCCATTCAAGAATCAGGCTTTCATGACGATTTCTCGGACAGGCCCAAATTTTTACCAGGAATTAAAGGCACTTTGTCGGATGGAGGCGAACCTGGTGTGATATTTTCCAACGGCAAACACTGGTCCGAACAAAGGCGTTTTGCCTTGCGAACATTGAGAGATTTTGGTTTTGGCAAGCTAAAGATGGAAGAAGTTATTGACGAGCAAGTCAACCAATTGTGCTCCGCTTTAGAGGGTATACGCGGTCAACCCATGAGCGTGTTTGGTGTATTCAATACATCTGTTGTGAATGCTCTTTGGACCATAACCACAGGGCAAGGAGTGTGTGCAAATGATCCCAGGATTCAGAGAATTACACAACTGCTAAACGAATTTGACGAGTCCTCAGCTTCGCCGTGGGTTCTTGCAGCGCTCTTGTTTCCCAATATTGAAAGTATTCTATCTAAAATGGGCTTGTGTCAGCTTCAATTTAAAACGGCCCTTTATGAAATTAGAAACGTTTGCAAGCGCCCCATTTTAGAACACGAGGAGACCTTTGATCCCAACAACTTGAGAGATTTCATCGACGCCCATATTCAGAAGCAACGAGAGCCGAATTCAGGTATCAGCTTCCAAGGCAACGATGGAAAATTAAATCTGCAAGTCGTCACAGAAGACCTCTTTGCTGCCGGAAGTTCGACGGTTAGCTTGACTCTGACTTGGGCAGTGCTTTTTTTAGCCAACCATTCAGATGTTCAGACAAAGATTCAAGAAGAGCTGAAGGCAGTCACAGGAGGCAATCGAATTCCAACCAACTCGGAGCGACAAAACATGCCCTTCACCGAAGCCACCATTCATGAGATTCAAAGATTGAGTAACATTGTTCCAAACTCTGTGCCAAGAGAAGCTCGCAAGGACACTCATTTTAGAGGCTACTTCATCCCGAAAGGCACCCAAATCTTCCCCAACCTTGGCGAAGTTCTGATGGACCCCCAGCACTTCTCAAACCCCAAGAAGTTCCACCCGGGTCGCTTCCTTGATGAAAATGGGAAATTTGTGCCCAGTCCGTATGTGATCCCTTTTGGGTTGGGCAAGAGACGATGCCTGGGCGAGACTTTGGCCAGAGTTGAGCTCTTCAAATTCTTTACTGGAATTGTCGATCACTTCAAGGTTGAAAGGCCCAGTAAGGATTTGCTCAGCGAAGATCGGTCCCCATTATCAGCCAACCGGCCCAATCACTTTGAAGTTTGTTTTGTTACACGTACGTAACTACCCACATGATATTTGTCTCGAATGGCAAGCATTGAACCCAGACTTGGCCCCAAATCTCCTAAATGTGAAACCAATTGTCGGCACAATAATCTAAAAAAAAGTCCGATGAGACCTACTCTCGCAATAAAGGATATTTTATTTGATGAAACAATGACGCAAAAAATGATGACTTTGCCAAAGACATTTAGTTTTTACAGACAGTTTATCATCCTTTTGAGGACTGTAACTTGATGGAAGGAACCACATATTGATGGACAGATTAAGTTGCACTTAGAGAAGGCATTTCTGCTTCCTTCGTTCTGACAGCAATTGTAGCCCTTTCTTGGAATTGTGACCATGCGCTTAGAATTTTTACGATTTAAAGCAAGGATTCATTTGTGGCTTCAAAAATTGTCATATGAGGTTTCGATGAAGAGCCAATTGTGGATAAATGATGTAGTAGTATACGCACTGCGTACTGCAAAAGACCAAGGACGACAATGTACAAAACCATAATATGAGGTAAGGTCCTAGAATACCTATCCTCCTCCTTCCTAAAACTTAGGGTATTAAAATCCTAAAAATACTAAAGCGAATGGAAGAAGGAACGAGCACATAGTTTGACTCCTGCCGTATTATATCAAATGACGTCACCCACCTAGCAACTGGATGCTTCGTAATGCCCAAGTGTTGATCTGAAGTTGATCATGACGGCATACCCCAAAATCAGTACGGGTTTCCAGCGCACTTTGGCTTTAAAATTTCATGTAAAAGACTCAAAATATTGTGTAGCTTATCTTTAAAAATTTGAACAAGGCAAAAGCATCCTCGCTAAACAGATTCTTGGAATTAGACTTCTCTTTCGAAAAATCGAAAAACTCTTTTTTCGATTTTTCGGCAATCTGCCAGCATCGAAATACCGAAAAAATGTTTGATCTTTTTCCCACCCATTCACCGGGCTCAAGCACTCCTTAAGGTCCATAATGAGTAAATGTCCCACTAAAGGTTGGGGTTTAACATTTGGAAAAGTATTAAGACGAAAAAAGACTGAAATGTAAACATTAATGTATGTACGGTTTTCCTATCCAAAATATTTACGCCCAAGATTAGTATGCTCGGAAAGAACTCCGAATATGAATGCTTTCTGGTTGCTGATATATAATAGCTGAGTGGTCTGATGTATCCAAGGCGGCACAGTTCCCCAGAGGATGTTAGTTCCAATCTCGCCTTTGGAAGACATCCTGATAAAGGGGGAATTGTGGTGCAGCGATTAGAGAAGTTTTCTTTCATGTGAAAGGTCGCTGGTTGGATTCTCCTCCCTGACCTTTCTCATGGAGACTTCTGTTCCATAATTTAGCTAAAATTAAGAGAAAAATGGAAGCCTTTGACAATTGGAGTTTGTGGTGCTTGCTAAAAATTCTGATTTCTTTATGATTGATTACACTGGTTGATTGCACTGGCTTTTATTTCCTCAAATTGCCTTTAAAATGGTCCATGTGGTATTAAGGTTTAGGGAGTGCCAGATATGTCTTTTCTCTCCAAATATCGTAGAAAAATGCTTTTCTACGGTCCTTTTCATTGGGGGAAACAGCGCCCTCTGCCTGGTCTAGGTGCGGACAAACAAACGTAGAAACGAGAGAACACGCTTTAAGATGCCAGATTTCATCAAGGGATTATTAGACGAACAATATTTCACAGGTTTTTGATGAGCAGCTTTTAAAACATCACTATCTCTAGAATTAGATTTAGTTTCTTAGGATAATTTAAAAGAAAAAAACAATCACAAAAAGTCGCTGGTATGCTACAAGTGTACAAGATATAGCTCCTTGTTTATTTTTCAATTTAGAGGTCAAAAGCGCTAATAATTTTACTTTTTTAGGATTTGAAAGGTCTCTCAGAAGATTTGGTGGTCGATATATGGTGTTTGAATATTTCAACAATAAGATGTTCACCGAAAAATACCTTGTTCTTATGAGGCATCTTAGAGCGCATTCTTGTCCTTTTACGTTTGTTTGTCCGCAAGGAGAGAAGGCCATAGAGGAAGCAACTCCTATGCCTGGAGAGTGCGATGAGAGCTGGCCAGGCGGACTAGTTTTCGAGTGAATGAATGTCAGCTGACCGGCTGCTTGGGTATAGTTTCTGATTGTAGAGGCGCTGCTTTCCATCAGCTAGAATTGCACTGTCCACTGGTTACCGATTCAGCTGCAGTAACAAACCACAACAAACTCGATTTTTACTCTTCTATGTCACTTCTTCTATGAGAAGGCAGAGGAGAATGAAAAGGGCTATTGCCCGGCGCTTTTGGTGGTGGCATGAAGCACATTTGTAAACAAGAAAATGTTCGGCAAAGATGAAATGGTTATCCATATCAAAATCAACTAGAAATGGGTAGAACTACAGAACTACGGCGCCAAGTTTTGTAACTGACTGAAACCAACGTGTGGTTGTGGCAGAGAATGACTCAAACTACTGGAGTCAGCAATCTTAACTTTACATTTGAAAGTAAGTAATAGTATATGAATGACAAAATGACGTGCTCTTTCAAGGGGCAAAGACTTTACAGTCGCAGTGTAGTACCCAACACACTTCCTTATACTTCGATGATATTTTTCGGTAATTTTTCGAAAAATGGAAAAGAGCTCTTCAATCCGGACGGTCCGATCAAGACTTGAGCATGTACGTCCGTACATTGCTTTCTGCTAGAGGGCCCTCTACTTTCTGCCAACATTGCCGATGTTTTTGGGCGCATTTTTCCACTCTTAAGTTTTATAGGGTAAATCCAATGCCAAAAAAGCGAGAACATTATATGTGTCCACAGATCTATGCAGGGTTATGATCTATGTTATCCAGGCCAACCGACTCAGTCATCCACCATTCATTGGGGTCCATTCTCATGCCACGATTCCCGCCTGAACGGGATGCAATTTCGCGGCCGCCATACTTCATATCTGAAGACTTGATCGAGTTAAGTGAATCTGTGAGTCAAGTCAGGCGATTTACCCAGGCCTGGCATGCAATCCAGCCCAGATAAGACGAATCCGGCTCGAATCCCCTCTAACTCTGGCTGTGCATTGGTCCGTATGTCTCTCTCTACGTTATCCTACGTAAATGCACGCATGCACGCATGCACTCTCCAGTCTCTTCTGCTGATAGATTCATGGCTGACGGCTGACTGACTGACTGATCGATCAAGTGCGGGCGGCGTGTTTTCTTCAAGTGATACTAACCTCAATCATGGCCGTCTCCTTGATGGCATCGCCCATTATATTTTGATGATCAAGCTCTTTGGTGCTCGTTCAATTGGCTGGCGGTATCGTGACCGCTGGATTGGGGATAGATTCTAGGCTCTGGCGACTGGTGTGCTTCCCATGAGATGAGTACAGTTCGGGTGACTCATCCGCCATCCATCCTCCCCCCTGGTACTGGTGGTAGTCATCGAGTTGTGTGAGCGGTTTCTTACACTCGCTCATTCATTACGCCCATTTAGTAGCATGGCCTCGTTAAAGTCGCCTTTGATCGTGGCCTTGGAGCCCATCATCCCTTTCAGCGACTGTCTGACGGACTCGCCGCGATTTCGTCAGAGCCTCCAGGCTAATGAGGATAACCTCGACGACCTCGAGACCCGTCTGGAGAAGCTCTTGAAAGCCAATGCGGCCATGGCTGAGGCGGGCAAGCATTACGTCAATCAACAAACCCAGTTCCTGGCTGCCCTCTGGGAGATGAACGCCCATTTCGCGTCTAGTCTCCCTCGGGGTGGGGCTCGTACTCCGGCCCCGCCGCCTCAACCCCCGTTGGCCGACACCTTGGTTCACCTGAACAAGTTGGCTCAGAATGTGCAAGAGATGATCAAGCTCCAGAATTCGGTGGTGGGGCGGGCTTCGGAGGCCCTGGCTCATGATTTGACCAAGTTTCTGCGGGATGACGTCAAACAAATGAAAGACACTAAAGGCTATTTCAACAAGATCTCCAATGACCTGGATTCGGCCTTGCAGAAGAACGCCACCGTGTCCAAAAGTCGTCCGGGCGATGTGGAAGATGCGGCCAATCTACTCACGGCCACGCAGAGCTGCTTCCGCTACACCACCATGGACTACGTGTTCCAGATCACCATGTTGCAAGCTAAGAAGAAGCACGAGGTCTTGAAGTCCTTGCTGGCCTTCCTCATCACCTACGGCGAGTTCTTTGAGCGGGGCTCGGGCGCTTTCACGGATTGGCAATCCGATAAACAGTCTTTGGGCGGGCACATCATGGATCTGCAACAGGTGTCATCGAGATTGGAGAAGCACCTGGAGAAACGACACACCCACGTGAGTCAGGGCAGTCACAATGAGATTGAGGTGCCCGCCGCCGGACGGCACGATGTGAAACTCGAAGGCTATTTGTTCAAACGCGGCCAGAATGCGTTCCGGATCTGGAACCGACGGTGGTTCTATCTACAGGTGAGGTGTTACGGGCTCAATTGGGTGGATCTGGAGGCTAGGGAGTTTAAAATGGGGTGGTAATTTTCAGAATAACAAGCTTCTGTACTCGAGACGATCGGGTGAAGATGCCACGGTTATGGAAGAGGATCTCCGGATTTGTTTGGTACGACCCTTGATGGATATCGATCGTCGATTCTGTTTCGAAATCATTTCGCCCACCAAATCGCACATCTTGCAAGCCGATTCGGATGAGATCGCCAAGGTAGGTTTAGATAACGAAGTGTGTATTCTGAAATCGGTGAAATCTATCTTTTCCCGCAGAAATGGATCACATGCCTCCAACAGGGCATTTCATCGGCTCTTCAGGAGACCATTCAGGAGGCAAAGAAACATGGGCCTGAGGAACAACTGCGGTGGGACGACTCGGACCCCGAGGATTCCCAAGAACCCAAGGCTACGTCCTCGTCGAGTCCGGCTAAAAATGGAAAGTCAAAGCAATGTGCCAAACAAATCCTTCTCATCCCTGGTAAGATATTGCCCTCGATTGGAATAACCCATCCATGCAAATGAACTCTCATTTTCGAAGCCCAATTCAAACGATTTTTTTTCACTTGCCTGAATGAACATTGTCTACGGTTTCACGATGAAGAAGAAATCCAAGCCCAGCTTTGAGCGGATGGAAATGAAATGTGATCCAAAAGCTTCTTCTTTCCCTTTGTCATCCCTCAACTCAAACCTTCTGTATTTGCAAATTCCCCGGGGGAAGAAGACAAATTTAGAGAAAAACTTGAAATGAGATACCCGCCAGTTGGAAGGAAATGTCAAATGTACCGTAATCTAACTACCTGACAAAGCCATACGATTCCATCTTTTAGGTAATGAAACGTGCTGCGATTGTGGCTCGGCACAACCTCAATGGGCCTCGATTAATTTGGGAATAACCCTTTGCATTGAATGCTCCGGGGTGCATCGGGGGTTGGGGGTTCATGTCAGCAAAGTGCGTTCCATTACCCTGGATGCTTGGGAACCGGAAATCCTGAAGGTCATGGCTGAATTGGGCAACACAATCTCGAATCTGATTTTCGAGGCTGAGGTCCATGAAATCGTGGCCAAACGCGCCAAGCCCTCTTCCGATGGGCCCGAGCGGGAAAATTGGATCAAGGCCAAGTATGTGGCTAAGGCTTTCATTCGCTCCAAAGTTCTGGAACAAGGGTCCGACGGCTCAAACTCGGGCATTTGGACCGTACGCAAACTCCGACGTCGTAGCCGGACCTCGGGTGCGAAAGGGGAATCCTCCTCGTCTAAGGAAAATCGAGACACGGATGAGAAGGACGAAGACACGACGCAATCCGGCAAGATCAATGCCGAGCATCTCATCTTCGGCAGCTCTCTTGGGGAGCATCGTGTTGCCAGTGTGGAACTCGATAGCGATCAAGAGTCAACGGATGGCGAGGATGGAACCTCCATGGCGGATCAAGCCTACATCGAGGCCATGCTGGCCGAACTCACGCCTGACCATCTACTTTACCGTGCGTCTCGTGTTCATAATTTACCTGTCATGAGCCAAGCCCTGGCCTTGGGTGCTAATCGTGACTGGGATGCCCCCAATGGCTCGGCCGTGATCCATCAGTCCATCCTGAGTGGATCGATCTTGGCCTGTGNGGTGCGAAAGGGGAATCCTCCTCGTCTAAGGAAAATCGAGACACGGATGAGAAGGACGAAGACACGACGCAATCCGGCAAGATCAATGCCGAGCAC
>NC_081449.1:11690388-11720392 GCF_007210705.1 Tigriopus californicus | reverse complement strand
GCGCTGGATATTGCGGTGCAGAATTCGGACGCCGACATTGTCACACTCCTCAAATTGGCCGCATTGAACGAGGAGATCCGGGAAAACGATATGGCCGGTGATGACACTTTCCACGATGTTGTGCAGGAATTCTCGCAAATGGGGTCCACTCATCCAGAACGATTCCATCGAAAATCCACCTCGGATGGACGCAAACCTGACAATTGATATTGCTCGACATGTGTGAATTTGGTTTGTATTTTTCTACACATCCTCTTCTATTATGCTATGATAAACATCACTATTTTACTGTTTCATATTTTATCACTAAATACATTAACCTCTAAAACGGTTTTGAGTTTAATATTCAATACGTTGCTTCTGCCAATAGTAGATATTCTTTAAAAGAAAAGTAGAAAGAAAGAAATTCAAAGAGACCTCAAAAATGCCCTTACTGCATGCATGAATGTTTCTTGGCGCCTTCTCCGGACAACCATAGAAAACAAAAGAACACCACCACCGCCCTCTACCGATCTTTCCAGCTTCAATCTCGGAATCAAAACAAACCACAGTTCAGACAATTAAACAGCCACATGAACGAGTAAGTGATGGAGGTTGACAGTTCCAACAAGAAGAAACGCCTCCCTCCCTATCTATACGACAGAGCAGGTCGCAAGATTCGTGTGATCACGTCTCCGCGCAACATCCGCATTCAGGATGCCAATAACGGAACGGGAAAAAACGCCCCCAATGTGGACCATGCTTCGAAACCAAGCAGTCCCAATTCCAATCAGGAGATGACCGAAAGTTGCGTAGACTTACGTGCTCGGATTGAACAGGTCCGCACCGACATTCGAAAGTGTGAGGAAGAGGAGGAGAAGACTCGGAACACGGCCTCCACATCATGGAATCGAGCGATCGATTTCCCGACACCAAATGAAGCTTTGCTGGGGATGCGTAAGGTAAGGGTCCGGATTTTCTTTTCAGATTTCCTTTATGCAATGGACGTGCTATGGATCATTTTAAGACAACTGCATGTAGGATGCATGTTCTGCAACATGACTGGGCTTGTCTAAACATGCGTGGTGTGAGGCCAAGCGTTTTTTTTTCTCTTGGATGTACAAGTCTCGCAGTCTCGTGCAATGGCACAAAAAGTTGAGATAAAAATGGGGCTCATCAAACACTTGCTCCTTCTAACTGGATCACGCTTTATTGTTTGAAGAAATTGTCCCTCAAATATGACAGCCATTCAGATAGATGGAGAGAGAGAGAAACATGTTTGAAATGAACATGAGACAAAAACGGTTACCAGCTAATTTGATTTTTGACTCTTTGTTTTCTTAGCTTTTGACGACTCTAGAGGAACAATTGCATCAGCAGCAGCAAACAAATGTATCAAGAGTAACGGCGCCTGCAGGCCCATCTGTCCAGACCTCCCCACTGAAATCCATAGAGTTCAATAAAAGCATCGCTTTCCAAGTGACCAAGACTCCAAACAAATATTCCAAATCCACAATGAAAACCCATTTGTGGACATCGGATGGGAAGCGAATCCGGATCGTTTCCAAAAACATCCGGATAGTGGACAAATCTGCGGCGAGTGAATCTTAAGAAACCGCCGCGATGCCTTGCAAGTTCTCGGGATAAGGGAAATTGGATCCCATATTTTCATCAATCCATCAATGCCCCAACCTCGTTTCAAGAAGCTTTCGAAGGAAATCTAATCGGGAAAGTGATGCGAGACTTGGTTTATTCGTTTTTTTGACCGGTTTGGGTGAGAGTGTCCGTAATTCGGTCACGTGCTAGACAATTGGTTCGATCTCATTGCCTTCTTTGTGATGCCATGCCCTTCTCAACCATCAGCCATGTGCTAGTCTCAAAGCCCAATCTGAAGCAAGGCTTTTTTCTATTTGATCTTGAGTTACCAAACGAAAGCTGGCAAGTAAATTCGTTGCTTAGTTCAATCTCGAATAAACTCAAAAATGACACCGATGACAAGAATGATGCGGCGCTACAATAAGTTTTTAGAAAGTGCGAGAAGAGATTTTCTGTCATTTTTTTCCGTTTCTGGAAAACAATCAAAATCTCAAAAAATATACACTCTCGTTTCGAAGGATGGATGAATAAGATAAGAAACGTAGCACGTGAAATATTTGTTTCTATTTTTGTTTCCAAGTACAACGCCCTGGATTCAGCGAAAAAGTATTTTCTCCTTTTGACAGTCTTTTGACGGTCTTATCACAGAAACTCATTTTTATCCAACTTTTTCACAAAAGTTGAAATGTCTTCTTTCTCTGCCAATTGTCAATGTCCCAATGCAAAAACAAGACAATGCTACAATGCAGAAAAACGTGCTAATGACTTGTGGACTGTAATCGTATTGTTAAATTCCGAGAGTAATGGCGCCTTACAAAGATTAAAAAATTAGCAAAATTAAAGTATAACTCGTTTTGTTTTGGATTCCACGTGGATCCATCGATTTTTGAACCCTCTTTATCATTTGATTTCGAGTGGCTTGAGGTCTGGCTATGATCGAATGGAATTTCCAGTCGCAAGGTTTCCTTGGGCAGTCATCAATGCACTCGATAATAATAATTAGTAATTATGGTCGTAAAAAAATTGTGATTTTGGTTTGAATAGTTTTTTTAGGTTTTAAAAATCAGCCAAAATAATTTCCGAAAACGTATATTATGTTATAAACAGGAAAAAAACAGTTTTTTTTATCTGATTGGCTATTCAAATATTATGGTGGTTTTTATGCTTTAATAAGTATTACCAAAACTAACGAAAGAGTTTAAATGGTTAATATAAATGGAGTAGCTAACCTTATCATCCGTACCCAACTTCAGTTTAGTACATTCTGCGTATGATGAAGTCGACGAATTGGTACCCAAGCACACAAGCAAAGCAAGGATGAAAAAATGGGGAATAAAAGGGGCCAAGTATTCAGCCTTGGGGTGACCCTTTTCTTCAAGAGCCTTTAAAGCATTAAATACAAAGAGATCGGTCGGTATGAGCTTGATTGGGACCGATCCTCACCCTTGAATAGCCGTACTACACAGAAAATTCAATTAAGCGATTGGGCAACTCCGACTGATCGAAGAACCGTTGCTTTAGAAAGGAAAATAATGGGGGAGAGCCATGGAACATTTGGAAAGAAATTGCGCCGTTACGCCATCTGGTGTAGGAGAACTTGAACATCTTAATGTGGAAAGGAAATCCAATGAATTTGGTGAAAATAGAATCATTCAAACCAGAGGGGTTTTTCGTCATGGTACTCTCAGTCGTATTTATTGATGTGGAATAGAAAACACCTTCCTGAAATGTTCATTCAAAGCAATGGCCAGTACTACACACTCAACATATACCGGTATGCAGTATTACATTTTCCAACGAATGGCCCCACTTTCTGTTTAGACTTCTTCTTTGAGCTTACAAAGGAGTAGGACTTATGATTCGGCTTAATTTCTTTTGCAACCTTGCTTTCTTTCCACAATACTTCTCTTTCCAATGAATTTTTAATGTTATTTTCCACTCTCTGGAGTTTTGACGACAGATTTGCAGCCATGGGTTGACTTTTTACTGTTTCCAGCCTATTCCTCAATTCTATTCTATTTTCTTGAAAAGTGTTTGTTTACGTTTTGGCACCACCATGGTATGTTTGAATATTTTACGCCCTAGTATGTAGTACATTAAGTAAATTGTTAGAAATAAATTGCAAATCACTAATAAATATGTTTGATCGTAATATCTCATCTGTAGAAGCTCATGGATAAAAAAGCTGAAGCATGAAAATGTAAAAAGAGCTTAAGTGCAATGTGAGCCATAATTCTTATTGCTTTGTTCAGAATGTCTGCCAATCCCACCATCGGATTCTTGTCATTGTTGGCTGGAAAGTCTTAAGAAGAGAACCTCTATGTTGCAACTACTTGCTCAGTGAAAACCTAAAAATATGATGTTCTTTAGGAAAAAGATATACCGCTTTGTTTCCATTAAAGCACTGGCTTACCCATGTTTCTTACTATTCCATGGTTCATGTCCTTGCTCAAAAACAACAACAACAGCAGTTGGGTATTTTATTCCCAGCAACCGCTGAGTCGCCAAAAGAAAAAAGAGCACTGCACCACGGGGAACTAATGCATCTATCAGCAAGTCTTGTTCAGAAGTTGTCTCGTTGAAGATCTTTTATCATTATATACCTTAGAGAATTGAAAAATGTAAAGTAATATGTTCCCTGGACCGGCAAATATGTGAAATATTGGTGAAAAAGAATTTAAGAATGGCGAACTAAGTTTGAAAATGTGGAGTAAGTATCGAAAAAAGTTTGCATTTAGGGAAATTCCCGACTCCAAACGTCATGAAATAGGTCCTCACATTTTTTAAGATTTAATCATAAGAGAATAAAGTAATCAAGAGGGCCTTAGTTCTTTACATTATCGAACTGCAGAACCCTTGGGCATTTTTGTTCTTTCTTTTTTATCCCCACCGACTGACAAAACCATATGGTCCGTGCCACATGAGAGGCCCAGAGTACATTCAGGGATACTTGCCATATTGATAGGAAGCCATTACACCATTCCTCAATTCTTGACATTTGAGACGTAGTTATCTTTCTATTTTCTTCATTTCCATTTTCTCAAAAAAGTACGTGCGAAGTCAATAAGAAAGGCTAGTGAAGAGCAGTGAAGCGCGGAACTCGTGCATCCCTTTGTTGTACGAGGACGCAGTGCAACAATCAGGGATCCTTTGCACCCATGTAGTATGTATGCATCCATTTGTTTATTCCTTCCTTTTGATCAGAATGAAATATGCCATGCGTTTTCTTCCATCCCTCTTCTCTCCCTTGATGATAACCGGTAGTAGAGTTTATCTTCGGCTAAGCCGTCAAAAATCTCATCTTCCTTTTGTATCTTCGTCTTCTGAGAAGTCCTTCTGCGCCTTTTTGGCACACAAAATGCCATTGTGACAGATACACAGTACTCATAGATCGTTGAGCTATGTACGCACATGCACTTCCAATGACATGTTGGAATAGGGTTCATCGTACTGGCTAGCCTTGTGATGGGGGTTAACCTCGGTCGTTTTGAGGATTTTAGCCTCGAATTTGCCCATATTTCAAGAAGCTTACGTAAACACGAATGGAGTAGAGGCAGTAGCCAGAGAAATCCTGAAAGGGGACTCAAGTATTCGGAGTTACCTCGAATAACATGACATGGAACACAACAAAGAGCTTACCGACTTCTTTTTTCGGCCTACTTACTTTTTTCCCTCCAGGCATCGTAAATGTTGGCAAGAAGAAGTCATACTTCTGAATACAAAGAATTACCCACTCCCAAGAACAAATTGCAATGAATGATTTCCCCTCATAACTTCTTGCAGGGATGGTAGAGCATTATCAAATTAAATTTCAGGCATTTCAAAAGTTTCGCTTTCAATTGCAAGCATACTTTTTTTTTCATTTTTACAAATATGGAGCATCTTTGAATGCCGCTCAGGATGCCTAATCTAAGTAGATATTGGATTAAAGAAAAGCGATTTGAGTTTTTTCTTCCCCTCTTTTGAAAGGAATATTTAACCAAGGGTTATGCAAGTTGGAATAGTCGGATGTGATTCGACTCAACAATTGTGGCTTGCTCATGTGGCAAGCTTACACATTGTATAGGAACAATCAATTATCGGACACTGACGAAGACTGCCTCCCACCTCCATTAGTTAACCTTCCTGGACACTAAAGGTCACGATGAAGAACTGAAGACTAAGAACAGTCTAATCACGTCCATTGTTTCTGATGTACTCGTCTTTCGTGTGGTTTTTTGTCCTCGTTTCTTTCTCTATCTTCCACCGTTTTGAATCCATTTCTTTCTCTACGGTCATGCTAAATGTCTTCAATCGATGAAGATTGTTATAGCATCAATAACGCTCTTTTTGGTTGGTTTATTTGCGAAGGTGGGCGTGAAATTGTACAACATTATTCATTTGCTACCTATCGCAAGTTTTTTCGTTTACAAATGAAGATTTTTCAATTTGTGTTCATCGAGCTGGTTGAATTCCAACACCTTTTGGTAATTGAAATATAACATTTAAAGTCCATTTTGGGTTGAACAAATTGGCCATTTCAAACTAACAATTGTTATTTAAATGTCATTTTTGTAGCATTGATGCAAAAGTATTAGAGAATGTCTAGATTCAGTTTAATTTTCCCATTCAAATATTTCTTGTTGAATTTGAAAAAATAATTTCTGTTTTCAACATGTCACTTTCAGTGACAGTTCAACTAAATATCTTGAGGGCCAGGATTAGCGACAAACGGGGTTCACTTTTTGGTTAACAATGCCCAACACTGCTTAGTTGACATTTTTTTCTAGCATCCAATTTGGCTGTATTATTGGAAAATATCCCTGCCATTTAGTCCAGGCAGATAAGTCTGATCCATAATGCACGACCACACACGCCCCTCTCAATCGGCATAAACGGTCGTCGGCTTTTCTGTGCTTGACTGCCAATTTCAACGTGAAAGGATTTGCGCTCCCCGTGTTACAGGATGCCAAGTAGTTCCAATTCAGGCCTTGAAAAGTCCAACAGACAGGGATCTTCACTTACCCACTCCGAAGGCCGGACGTCCTCCTCCTCCTCTTCGTCTTAGATCTTATTGTGCATGCATTGTTGGACGGCGAGGACTGACTTCCCGTGTATGAAACAAACCCAGGAAGACGGACCACTTCGTTTTCAATGGTGATGCACACTCACACTCATGCTCTTTCCATTCGTCTCCGTCTCTTTGCTTTTGACTGTCAATGAAAATGCATTTGGGTGCATCCAGAATGTTAAATATGGTGGCTCATACCTCGGTGAGCTCCAAAGAGACACATTTTCTTGGCTTTTCATCAAAGGCTTTATTGCAATTATGATGGATTCCAAGAGAAAGTGAAGCCAATTGTCAATTGACTCTTGATAAGACTGCTCTGGATGAGCTGGGAACTTTTTGCTATTGGGGAATGGTTTGCAAAACTTTCGTCTCTTTGAGGATAGATAAAGTTCCCTTTGGGGAGATCTTGTCAATCAAGAAGAGGAATGTTTTCCGCAACTCTCTTGTCTCAGGTGGTTTGTGGCCTTTTGTGTTTAGACCAGGTTCACTTTACGGTTCCTTCCACATCAGTTTCTGAGCTGTCACATTAGAGTAGTGATAGTTGGTATCGCTCACTAAAACAATTTTTTTGCCTGCCAATCCTGACTTGAAGCTGTGACAAGCAACATCAGCAAAACTTTTCTCCTGCTCCTGACTGTTGCTCTGTGCCTCATTGTGGACAAGTCTTAACCCGCCATATCCGAACTTTACGATACCAGAAAAGCGGCTAGTAAATCGGGATGCATAAAGCATATAGCCACTCGGTTTCGTCTGTTCGTTCGACTATAAAAACTCTTTAATATGTACGAGTAGCTGTATTATGCAACAACCAAGCGTTAGAAGATTCCCAAAATTGTGGGCCATCTCTTCATCTTCATATTTAGTTAATCCAACATCCACTTAAGACTACTTAGATGTAAAAACACAGATATTTTATATCTATTTAGTTTTGATTGCACGCGAGGTGCTTGGAGAGAATTGAAAAATATGACCTACAAAACCGCCATTGTAAAATCAGAGGTCACTCCCGACGATTGATTTTTTTCTTCTTTTATTTATGTCTGTATCAACTTTAAACCACCAATCCCACATACATAGTTTTGCTTTCGAGCATTCAAATGCAGCTCATTTTTAGATTACATGAGCCTCAAAAACTTCTCTTGGGAAAAAATTGAATTTCCCTGCGTTGCACTTTTTGTTAGATTTCTGTACTTTTCCAGCCACAGGTAAGAGCAAATTGAATTTCATTAGCCATATAGACCTATTCTAACTCAATATCCGTCAGACAGAAGATGAAAAACCATCGATTTTTGTTATGATTTGGGCTGTGAATGTCGACACAATCAACAGTGTTGGAAGCGAAGTTAGGAGGTGCCCAAATAAACCTGTTTGTTTACTTGCCAAATTACACAAACATTGGCAGACTTGAGTTCAAGTACAAATAAGCACCAAGTAGGTGTAGAACGTGTATTTCTCTGGGCTTGAAATTCGAATCTCTTTTTTTTCACAGATCAAGCCCCTCCATGTATGGTTGATGTCCGGGTATCTTTGTTAGGGATCGATCTCTTCAAAGAGCGGAGCGATGGGGTCCAGATGAAAGGGCTCGTTTTTCAATTCCATAATGGCCTCGAAACTTGACCCCGGGTCGTCCAGTTTCGACAAGTCCGAATTGGCCTTGAAGGACTGAGGGAGCTTCTGACATTTGTTCTTGTGATGCGACAATCTCGAGGATGATTTGAAACGAGAGCCACACATCTGGAGATCAGATCAAGCCCCAAGTGGTTGATTTATTTTGCACACACCATTACGGGACCCCTCAAGTACGTAAGCTAGCTCTAAGCTCTACAGCAACTGGCTCTAACCACGGACATCTGGATATATGGACTTGGACAGGAAGAGACAAATTCGAATCATTTCAGCCATTCGTCTCATCCACAATTAGAACGCAAAAAATGATCAAAAGATCTGACCATATGAATGAACGTGGCTGAATTTGAGACCAAAAATCTGGCCTTCTGTCGGTCAGCTGCATACGCTTTTAATTTGGAACAAAACAATTTTCAATTAAAAAATCAAATAAAAGCGACTTGCCTTTAAGTACAATTGTCTACGTATTTCTTTTGGTTTTTCAATGCATGATGGAAAGGACTCGACGAAGAAGGCCAATTTGACCGGAAAGCCGTTGGCAGTCCATATTTCTAGAAGTCCGTGCACTAACTTTCAAAGCGAAAACGACAAGAAGCGAGCGGATTTTGCTCAATTTTCTCCAACAAGAGTGAAAAGCGTGTGCACGAAACTTTGATAATGAGTGCTCATAATTAATCAACCACTTTCCTGACAACTAAACGGTGTGAGTCCGCTGTGCACGTTCAAATGGGCCTCCAATTGCTGCCTCCGTTTGAATCCCTTGTCACATCTGGAGCAATGGAAAGGTCGAAATCCCGAGTGTGACCACAAATGCTCCTTGAGCATGGATTTCAGACGGAAAGATTGCTGGCACTCGGGGCAATCGTGGCGAACTTTCAGCTCATGGCGAGTACTGTGAGCCCGTAGATTTGATCTAGAACTGAACCGTAGTCCACACGTGGGACATTCGTGGGATTTGAGGCCCAGATGAGCGGCAATGTGAATCTGGAGGCCGTCTTGGGTGGTCAGGATCTTTTTGCACAAGTGACAGGGATACTGAAACAAAAGTGATGCAAGTCTAGGAGAGATCGAGAAAACGAGAGAGCATGAATGAATCGTACCCATTTTCGTTGTCTGGTCGAGAGATTCGGATGCTCTTTGGTCTCGTGGGTGTTGAGTTGGCTTTTCTGAGCAAAGGTCTTATCACACCTGAAACAATTTATTACATTATCTCGGTGCCCGTGGTTCCAGATCTTGTACTTCGTGGGGAATAAGGCTTGGACATGGGTTCTGAAAATTGCCTATCGACATGTGTAGAGTGTACGAGCACTCTTTATGAATCCCAACGGGATTGGTCAAAAGTGTGAGGCATCTATCGGTGGGCTCCCCTCGTTTTGGAACACAAAAGGGCGAAAAAAGAAGTATACAACTTTCAAAAGAAGTTTACCCGATCCGAGTAACTGACAATCTGACATTGGATTTCCAAGTGTTTGGGCTGATCCCTAAATTTGGACACATGACATAAATGCACTACAAGATGTGGGCATCTGTTCCTTCATGCCTGGCTCGGTCCGGTAAAAAACCCTTTTTTTGCCATCATCCTGTCTTGTTCTTCTGACTGATTCCTTCCAGTTTTCTTTCTTTAACCGTGGTGACTCGAACACTACGTACACCATATACGTGCTTATATCAAGGATGGGCGGGAAATTGCCAAGTTTTCATCTTAAGTTAAGGCCGTAAGCTTATTTGTTAAAGATTGAGGAAAAATTTTCCCCGTTGATTTTGGATCTGAGTAAGACTTATTAATATCTGTTAATACGCTTGTTTATTGAAACGTTAACTTTTAGGATCGCTAATTATGTTGTGCATTTATTAATTTTGAGGCATGGCATTCATATCTGACTGGACAGCTTCCTATTTTGATATAAAAAAAGATCCTTTGTCTTGAACGGTTAACGAAGCTAACTTTGTGGTTGATGTTGCCCACCTTTGCAACAAGTTCACGTTTCAAATGTAGGTTTGCTGGAAGTGCTTATTTTCGCCTAGATCAAGCCCCCAAATCCTGTTTTAGGTGTCTGAAATATTCATTGAGCAGCCACCTTTGACAATATCTCTAAACCTCTTGGTGCACGTGTCAAGCTCGAGAACAAAAGAAGGCACTTTTTGCTCTGATATGTCTCCATTTTGAGGGTTTGACATATTTAAATTTATAGGCCTACTTGATCGGAATTTACTAGCGTTGATTCAGTTGCAATGTGGAAGAGACTTCTTAAAATTAAATTAAAAAAAAATTCTCATTTGTGTGATATTCTTATCTCTTCAGTCATTTAAACTCCAGGAAAATGAATGACCGGCCTTTCGAGCCATATTTCACATGTCCTTTTTTCCTCATTCTCGAAGGAGCGGGAAGCAATCAATCCCGTTAATGAGGCTCCATGTGCGCCTTCAACATCCACCTGTGTCCCTAACCCCATGCTTCTTAGGCACTCACCCTTGGCAACAATAAGGTTTGGTCCCGGAATGAACCCGGTGGTGGATGTTGAGATCCCTTCGGCAGAAGAACCTCTTCTCGCAACTCTGACAGGGGAAATCTCGCTGTCCCAGATGGCGCTTCCTGTGGGTATCGAATTCGCTTTTCCAGCGGGTTAAGAAAGCGCAATCAGGAAACTCGCACAGATAAATCATGATGGCTCGTGAGATGTCAGATGAAAAACCTCGAAAAAGCGGCCTTGACTCCTTCTTTGCCGTCGCCGTCGACCTTGTCGTCGTCTTCTTCCTTCTCTTCTACGTGTGGTCGGTTTTCGGTTCACGGGCCCTAAAATAAAACAATTGAGCTCAGCTCAAGCGTCGAGGTGAAAAAGATGGGTTGTGAAACACTGACATGGGATAGGGCATGAAGATCATGGCGGTTTTCTTTCCACTACATGGGCATCAATGCTACCAGCCTTTTCCCATCGCCTTGGCGATCCCTCGGCGAATGTCGCCACTGAACAAGGGTTGGAATCAAAAGCGTTCTTGAGCCCTCGAAGAGCTCATTAAGCAATTGAATGAATATTGTACGAGGGAAGATTACCGTGACCCGAGGCTCCCACAACAACAGCCCTACCTACCTCTATCTGAGGTGAATTTGTGTGCATCAAAAGGCTTTTGATTAATGAAATTTGTTAATGGAACATACAAGACAAGACACCTCAAAGGAAAGCATCACCCCTCTCTAGAGAATTGCCGAGCCATTACGAGAAATGGTCGAGGATAAAACGGGAAAAATGAATGCAGAAATATGGACAGATACACTAGGCCTCTTTGGCCCCGCCGACCCTAAAGTGGCGCCTTTTCATGCCTTCCGCTTGCTTTACAAGTTCCACGCCGTGGTGCAATGTGATTGTGCGTGTGGAACAAGGTTCAGCATCAATAATGATCTTTATGGCCTGGGAATCCATCCACGAAAGAACAATCACTCAAAGACACACTTTTCTCATAAATCAGTGGTTCTGAGCCTTGGGTGGTCCAAATGGAGATCCGTCCCACCAAAGGGGAAACCACGAGGGAGAAAGAGTGGAAATCCAACAATCCGACCAATCTGTGGAACATCCGCCTTAAATCTGATCCCGTCCAGGTTATTATGCAACAAAGAGTAGGCCATTCCAAGAAAGAAGATTCGGCGGCCTGTACCTTTGTCGAGCTCGGGGAAAGTCATATCATGGGTTCTTTCCCCGAATGGAGAGATCCATCTCATTGAGGGCGAGGACAAAGAAACTTTTAATGTACAAAACATGAGCTCAAAATACACAACATGGACAGTGAGTGGCATTGTGAAAGGTCACAAAAAGGGCCCAAATGAGGTAGTCCCAGTGCACTGGACACTAGTCTATCTGCACTCAGTGCGTCTGACTCAGTAACTTTCCATCTTTCCTCGTTGGAACGCATTACAAGATTTAATCACAAACGGTGATAGAATACGTAGAAATGTCTTCGTTCCTGGGATTGTTTCGGGATTGAGGTTGGAAAGTCGAAAGGGAACCCCAGCTCCAAGTGTAACAAGATCTCAAGTTCGCCCAGCTTCCCTTTCCTTTTCTTTTTTTTTTGCCGTGCCGACGAAGAACAATGGACCCCCAAATCTTTTTCCAACAGAAGGTGGTCCAAAT
Source organism: Tigriopus californicus (assembly GCF_007210705.1). Lineage (NCBI taxonomy): Eukaryota > Metazoa > Arthropoda > Copepoda > Harpacticoida > Harpacticidae > Tigriopus > Tigriopus californicus. Next base: position 11,708,017 of record NC_081449.1, on the reverse strand, counting down.
TTAATTGCATTTCTACTAACAAACCATTCGGTCGCAAATGGGCATTCATTCCTCGGGCATGATGCCCTGGCTCAGGGTTTGCACTAGATGGTCGTTTTATTCCAGATTCAAGAACCCGATTTCCATTCGAGCGCACTCTGGGGACATTTTTGGCGCTGTTTGTGCTTCAAATATATCAGACATTGAACAGGATATGCACGACTTTTCCAGCTCATGAGGTTCAAAATTTATGCCCGTCAGCAAAAGCACAAGCCTAGGCCTAGGCAAGCAAAGCAGTCTTTCCCCATTTAAGCGACATTCCATTGAGTGGTAGAAATTGCGAATGCCAACTTCAATGAAATGATACTTTTTCCGAAACGCTGAGTTCTCCGGAGCGAAAAGAACCCGGGTGCTTTTCCAACAAATAGGAAATGTAAAAAAGATCATCGATCGTAGTTCCAAATGAATAAGCAGCAGGCACGTCAAAATTTGGGGACAAATGGCAGCCTACCCTCTTCGATAATAAGCCCACTGACCCATGAGCCTCATACGGGCTACAGTGGAGTGCTTTTGTGGTCTGTGCCTCGATGGGACCAACTTTGTGTACCTTCTGTGGAACCCGTGGCATGAATCGTACTAATATCATTGTGAGAATTAGTCTCGTTAATGTATATTGTGTACTGTCATATGTCACTGAAGTTACTTGCTGTCGACATGCAACTCCTATTTTGAACAGAAGTCACGACAATGGCACGACGTGGAACTCTTTTTTGAAAGGCAAAGAAAGCTAGTCCAGCCATGAACCATGACCTTCAGATCGACAGGAAAACCACTCATTCATTCTTTGGTCAAATGATATTGACAACCTTTGAATGCGTTTCCATCTCTTGTCCGTCGAAACTCAATTTCTCTACAGGAACAATGATATTTGATTCTCATGTTTGGATTATGATTTTGAAGTGTTACATGGTGATAAAAGTACATTATGATAACAACACATTTATGCGTATTGTTCAAAAGATTGAATCATGTTTTCAATGGACAAACCAAATAGTCTTTTTAAAGGATTCCTATATCCCCAGAGTGAGGAATTGGAACTGTAACGTAATTACGTTAAATAGGATTCTTCAAATCATCGATCAAGTTACGCATTTTTCCCATTTTAAGACTTGTCTCTAGTTGATCATCATTTATCCTTCCATTTTGACCATCTCTTTTCCTAGAAATGGTCAAAAACGAGGGTTCAAAGTTTTCCATCAATTACTGGAATTTCAATCAATAATGCGCAAGCTGTATTCCCTGGAAATACGGTAGTTAAATGTAAGAGCTTGTTCTCATGGAATTTTTAGCCAAGGAGTTGCAATGGCTTATTAGTTTTAGTAAATTCGTTACATTTACAGATGGATCTGTCAGTTTCCTGCGAACGATTGACCGAACCAGATCAATAACTCTTCTCCGATGAGAAATTGATATTTTGATATGCTAATTACTTTTAGATTAATAAAGGTAAAAAGCATGTGTTTACATGGAAACAAAGAAACGCCAACTTAAAATCTATGAAACGTCAAATCTTTCAATCAAAGTGGCGTTAGCGATTCCCTAACTTTGACAAGATTCAATCTTGATTCCCTATCTATTCAATAAGAACGATAAATACACGTACAATCTTTTTACAACATCCCTTGTACGTGCAATTTTCTGGTCTGATGTCGTGATTTACAACAGGCCGGTTGTTCCAGGTCGATTCATGAAATACTGCAAAGTATAACGGATCAATAAACGTCTGAGGAATTGACGATTCAAGTGGACGCTAGGTTTCAACATTTTTCTTAATACTTTTTATTGGGACTATCTTACCGCTATTGGAAATGCCTTCAATATTTATTTATCTTCACGTTCATATAAAGGAAGCATACAAAATAACAAGGAAGCTGTGGCTCATCTACAGGAACTAATGATTCAATTTCTCTTATTTCTAATTGCACTGTTTCAATTAAGTTCATTTCATTTCCAACCAGGTATATCAATCAAAGGTCCTTTTGCCGTGTTAGGTTATTTCATAACTTATGGAAATGTCCCTTTGGTTTACATTTTATATCATTGATTAGTCCTTGAGTCTATAATGGGCCCTAATCACCAACAAGTGACATCAACTTACTATACAATTATATTGTACAATTATTCAGTGAGGCATGTGCCTTGTAACAAAAAGTTTTTTATCCAACCGGAACAAACAATCAATAGAATTTTTTAAAGGTTAATAATGATGACAAAAAAGGGAACTTTAGCCTTCATGTTTCGTGATCAGGTTCAATAAAAAGTGTAATGCAACAACTAGCAATGAGCCGAAAGAGTCAGTACCGAAACCGAAACGGAAACCGAAACCACCAGCTTTTTGACTAAACTTAATTGTGGCTGACAAATCTTGAGTGATAGATTTTTCGTGATAACTGAAAAGACCATCAACGTTAAGGCACGAAATATTCGAAAAGCATTGTCAACTGAACACAAACAAAACTATTTCATGAAAAAACACTAAAGTGGTTTAGTATTTGCCCACTTTCTATTTCGACAAGGCATACCCGAAATAGAAATTCGAAAGAGCTTTGGTAGCATCACTTGCAATAGCTAGTATAAATTGCACGAGTCATGAAGACATCAGACAAGACGAAGTTTGCCGGCAGACCAAGTGATTGGCCATAAGACTACTTTAATCCTCTCTGGGATCTATTTCTGAGGGACTTTCCACTGAACTAGCAAATGGTCCGTCCGTCGAACGACCTTCACTTGTTCTTTCAAGGATTCTCGTGTTAGTGCACAGCAACATGGTCAGTATTGATAATAAGATTCGTTCGTTATCTCACATGCCCATATGGCGCGAATTTTCCAGATTCTAGCACACTACAAGACATCATTGGGTATACATATATATATGTATATATATAAATGTATATTAGCGCTGCCCGCTGACTGAGAGTGTTTCCGTTTCCACGGCCCTCTGATCTACGTCGACTTCTGACAGGAAAAACTCGGAGAAGAAAGCGCCTCGCTCAGAAGAGGAGGCCTTCTTGAATAGTTCAAGATTGTTGGATGCCTCGGCACTCCAGGAAATGGTGGAAAAATATGAATGTTAGGCTGATATCTCTTTGTCCTCGTTTGGTTATGACAAGTATTGGCAGCGTGTTTCCCTTGAGGGCATCTCGAGCCCGAGAAGAATTGTTCGCGTACACTTGGAACACGTCCCTTATCACAAAAGTTTGGGATGAAACCTTTAGCATTAGATAGACGGCAATCTTTAGTCCTGTGACCGAGCCAAATCTATATCCGAGCCACATGAGAGCGTCAGAACTCATTTTCGAAACGAACGAAAAAGTTCCACTCAGTAGGCATGAAGGCTTTGGGTGGAGAGGCAAGAGTTAAAAGTTTTGCAAAGGCCCCTCGTCATCATCAGCTTGATTAAACGGGATTTGATCTTTTCAATTAAACCTCCGTGGCACACTGAGGTGTAATTCAGTCCTAATGAAGTGCGTTGTTCAAGGAAAAAGGGCCATGAAATGAGTGAGAAAGTGACCTTGGCCAAGACTTGGTGCTGGGATAGGCGCCAAGCACATGATGTGCAGATTACCGACAAAAATTGCCGAGGATGTTTTTGAATTATGATTAAGATTAGAGTCCCTCTCTCTCCTCTTTTCTCGCTGTTTTGAGCTAATGTGATCTTTTGGCACACATATGCATCCCACATTTGTGCGGGAACTTTTGTCAGCTGTGCGCCAAGTGCCAATTCGAAACACTTGGGATACATGTGCCAGCTTTTGGTCCATTAGATGCAAAAGCAGCTAGTCACTTCACTTTTGGACCACTTGCCTGTTCCGAGACAAGATAATCATATCTTTTTCTCTCCTTGGAACAAAAAGTAGTCGCTTGTCGGAACAAATGATCTGCTTCATTGGACATTTTCCCACATAGCTGACGCACAGATTCTTTTGAAAGGGATCAAACCTCCAATCCTCGTTCCTCTCGTCTGTCGACAATGGAATTCTCAAATCCAAATGGAAATATATCGTGAAAGAATCTCTATTCTCATCCAAATACGTTATTGCTTGCTCACCTTCAATTGGATCCCATCAATAAATTAATTTGTATTCCAAATGGTTATCTCGCCCAACTGTTGATTAACAATAAGTTTCCACCGCAAAGTGGCAGCCAAACTTGGATCCAAATCGAAGCAAGTCAGGTTTTCAGGACGTTCTGGAGGCTCTTCCGGATAGTAAATGAAAATAAACTTCGAGAGTGATGGTTGTTCAAGGCTCCAAGGAACTCTAGTCTCTCTTGTCTCCACAGTCTTCGCTGGGAAGAGCGTTGTTGGTTTGGTTTGGTCGTCGAGTTTCCTGCCCCCGGTGTTTCGCACTCTGATTTCCCGTTGAGCCGGTTTTTATGGCTCGAACTCGCTCGTTCGGAAAAGAGGAACAGCATGGCTTATTTTGGGAACCAAACGCAGCATTCACACGCATTTCCAATTTGAACCAAAAAAGAGGCATCAACTGAAGGTGTCAACAAATCAAGACATTTGAAAAAGAGTTTAATCCCAACTTACTGAAGGTTAATCTCACTCTTGGTTATTAAGAAAAGGGGGATTCGTATAATATTTTGTTGCAATTTTGCTCCGATCAAGCGCTAACATTCATTGCCTTTTCAAGCAAGGAAGGGAAAAGGCGTAGCATCAATAATGTATGAGCGTTAATGTATTTTAATCGTCATACCATTCCCTACATTGATCAAGGTAAATAAAAATCTAAAACCTCAGAGTCCATGAACTTGAATGTTATATTGAACGTGGCAACAGTGGGTCCCTTCTGTTTCAGCTGTCTGATGACGTCACAGTGTTTTTTTGGCGGAGGGCGATGCGGCATCACCAATACTTATAATCAATTGAACAAATTACTTGCTAGAGTATCTAATTAGAGTTCTAGAACATTTGCTTTCAAGGGAATCGTTCCAATGACTCAATATTTCACTCAAATTTAAACTCATAACAAAGGCTCAGAACAGTGGCGAGTCCAGAGACAAGTTTTTTAAAGCCAAGGAGTGAATCTTAGATCGACAAAAGATCCAACTTATGTAGTGTAGTACGACCTTTTCTCGATCTAAGGCTCACTCCTGCGCTTTAAAAAACTGGACTCTGTTTTCTATCGACATTTTCAAGTTGGCCTCATCAATTTCCAAAGCCATCACCATCTACGGTTCAAAGGGCCGGTTTTTTGAAAATTGGCTCGTTTAGATTACAAATTTGGTATCATTTCGAACAAATTTGGCATTTTATTTCATACAGTGTGATCAAGGAATGATTTAGTATAGTCTTTAGCTAGAACCGAATGAGTTTAGTCCTTAGTTATAACTGAATGACAATACACAGAGATTCTGCGTCAGCTGACATCAAGAGATGACGTCAATGTTGCCATTTTGGTTATTTATTTACGTTTTGCCGTAGCTTGAGAAATAAGTAGGCCTAGACACCGGATTTTGAACAGCACCTAACATTCATATTACAGGACGAAATCTATTATGTTTTTAACCTAACCTAACCTAACTTGACCTAAGCTAGCCTAACTTAAATAAACCTAACCTGACGTCCTAACCTAACCTCTCAGTTGCAAGGACCTGGGGGCGCAAGCCTGAGGCAGCTCGGTTGCAAGGGCCCGGGGGCGGTTAGGCAGTGGTCACGGAGCAACACACAATAGCCAAAATGGCCCTGGTCACCGAACATGCCAGAATAGCTCTTAAAACATGCCAGAGGAAAATCGGAATATGCCAGAAAACATGCTCAAAAGAAAAAAAACATCCCAACGTTCTGCAAAATGCAGAGGTCGTCATTATTAGAGACAGGAAAAACATTTTTCAACCCCAAAACAAAATGTTTTTTCCGTCTCTAGTCATTATAATTAAGCTTGAATTACCATAATGGTTGACCTTCTGAAGCAAGATTTTAATGATTTAGAGCATGCTTTTACTCACCATTTAAATGTTTATGGGCTTCAGGGGAGCGGTAAAAGGTATTGATCAAAATTTTAACAAATAAAGTAACACAAAGCTAGCCCTTACGATTGGGAAAAGATCAAGATTTTTTTAAATAATTCCATCAAAATTCCAAAAATTAGCTTACTGGTTAGGATTTCTGATCAATTAGGCCACTTGAAAGTTAGATTTCCAAAGCTTCAATTGAACTACAGTGATTCCTTGACCTACAAACTGGCATTTATAGAATATAACCTAAATATTTAGAAATAATTGCCTTTTACAATAGATTTCCCACAATTTGTGGAAACAGATCAGCAAATGAACAACTCAAAATTCACAATTCAAAATAACTCAAATGTATTTTTGGTTTAGGCTCTTAGGGTCGGAGAGTTGAACCTCGTCTGGCCAGTGAAGACATCACATTGTCCACTTCCGAATTTCGTTGGGCAGATTCATGTCTGGTATCAGTTTGGTTCTCAATTGGTGGGTGTGGATAGCATCTAAAAGTTTCCTTTGAAGAAATGTGGGGAGGAGATTCAAACCAGGAACCTCTCTCACTTTAGGAAACTGCGCTAACCACTACAACACGTCTCCTCCTCTCTATTTAAATAGATTTGTGAGCAAATTTAATAATTACTGGCAGAATATCAATAATATGCAATATGTGCGAAATCATGTCAAATATTTTACTAGTGTAACAAAAATAATGACATTATTGCAACAGAAAAACTCCATTTTGACTAAGGCAACTTCACTCAATATCATCATTTTAAAACGTTTTAATGGCAAAAAAGCACATTTAGTTAAAATTAAATGAGTTCTTTTAACGTCAATTGGGTGAACAAATCATATTTTGCAAAATATTTCGGATTATGGTCGGATTAAGCAAATATATCTCGGATTCGGATTCAGGTTCAGATCCGAGAAAAATTTCGGATTCGGATTCGGGTTACGAAAATATCATTGTAAATGTTTGTGGCTTGAGGGTGAGTTCTAAGGCTATTCCCTACTCTAAGGCTATTAAGGCTACTAAGTTACTCTTCAAGCATCATTGACGGCTATTGCAGCAAAAACTGGATTCATATCATGTATTTTTCAACAAAAGTGTAGAAAGTGGCTTATAAGGTGGTGTTTAAAATGTTCAAAGTACGTTTAAGGGTACGTGAAGAGTAGTCAAAGCCATATATAACTAGTAGAGCCACATATTTTTATTAAAATGTGTTAGGTTTGGATCGGGAACGCATATGAACTCATTGTTTTGGAACGGGATTGAAGGTTCAAAATTCAACCTCTATGGTGCGCTGAACTCACTGTCGCACTCTTCAGATACAGGGCACTAACTGAGAGCAATATGTCCCTGAACGGAATGAAATTCCACTCAATGACCTTTGGGTCAGCTCCTTTGAATACTCCACTGGCAGATAATGGAAATAAAGATATTGAGCTGGTCTCATCTATGAAAGATTTAGGTGTAGTCCTAAAAAATAATGGAAAGTTCGATGAGCATATCTAGTTGAAGGTCGGTAAAGCTTTTCAAATGTGTGGTTAGATATATCGGACGTTTAAGTGCTAATCTGTACAAGTCGATTGTTCAGCTACATCTTGAATATGCTTCACCCATTTGGGCTCCAATGAGTTCAGCAGGTTTGCAAAAGGTCAAACTAGTCCAAAGATGTTTCACTAGGAACATTACAGGAATAAGAGAGCTCTCATATTTGGAGAGACTAAAAAAGTTGGCACGGTACAGTATTCCGAGAGGGTACGAAAGGTATCTGATACTGTACGTCATCAAAAGCATTCATGAGCTATGTCCCAACCCAGGATTTAGGGTCATTTCCAATGACCTTAAAGGCTCAATGGTCGATTTGAGAGCACCTTCAAGCCCTCAAGGATCCAGCCTAGTTCGAACAATGAAGTCCACTTCTCTTCTTTCTCGGGCTCCTTCATCGTTTAATTTGCTTCCCCCTAAAATTCAATGGGAATACAAAAGCCTTGTTGATCTGGTTGCATCTTTCTAGTCAGACGCGGACAAATTTCTAGTATTGAGGTTCTATTTGCATTTTTAGGAAAAGCTTGAGCTTTTGGCAAAAAGGCAAGCAGGAATAGTTTGAGAATTAGAGAGTAACTACTATATTGTAAAAAACCCAAGAAGATTCGGATTTATAAATAATGAAGTACGCAGTATTTAAAGGAGGTGCAAAAGGTATCTTTTACAATAAATCTTCAAAAGTATCCATGAGCTGTTTCATCAACCAGAATATAGAATCAATTGTAGTGGATGTCAAGGTTCACACTTTTGAGCCCTCCAATGCATTTGGCCCCCTCCCCCCTCCCCACGCAAATGCAATTTTTTCATCAAAATTAGAGGTTCTGAGAAAGAAATTTGGCGGAAGAAAACCACCCAAAAACTTGAAATTAATATAAAATAAAATAAAAATTCTCCGAGCCCAAGCAATCACACACAATATGCGATACAACTATTAAGCAATATAACTTGGTTTTCACAAACTTGTGTTTGACTTCATTTGTTTAGAGCCATAACTTGGTTTTCACAAACTTGTGTTTGACTTCATTTGTTTAGAGCCATGAACACATTTTGATTTTCTTTTGTTACTTTATACATAATGTGGTAATGTTATATATTTAACATGTTTTGGGTACTTGTTAAACCGTTTGCCTTGAATTAATGAGTTAATTCGCGTAGAACTATTTTTCAGACAGCAAATGATAAAAGAACCACTTTTCATTTTGGGACAAAGAAAATCGAGGAGCAATGGCTCTTTGAGTTCCAGTGCATTTTTTAAAACGGACGAAACTTGACATAAATGGGCCAATTTTTTATCTTTAGATTTTATGATATCACTTTATTTCAAACTATTACTTTTAATGTAATGATTAGATTTTGTAATCGATTTTAGATTTTTGTTTCAATTCTTTTGTAAATGGAGCTTTTTGTTTTGAAAGTTCTACCTGCGCATGCCTCACGAGAATTGATTTCTCGAAAACTTAGAATAACTTTGCTGTTGTTTTAATGATTTCAATCTTTATCTTTAATGACTTTCCAATCATATCGCCCATACTTAAGCTACCTCATAAGTGACTTGCTTTCGTTGCTCCAAGAGGTTTTGAAGTCTTGAATGATAGCTCTTAAGGAGCATATTCCAGCCAAACCATAAAAAAACAGGCTCGAAACGGTTTTGTTTTATCATGTTCCTAAAAAGAAACCTGGTTTCCGGTGATCGAGCCTTCCTTGGAAAGCTCAAGGGCACGAAGGCAAGAGTTAGCAATCTCAGTGTGATCACAAGAAGTCAGCGGGAGACTATCCAATTCAATGCACAGAGATTCTTGGAAGATATCTCAAGGATGTGGATGTGTCCCGGTCCACAAACAAATTACTCAGAATCTTCAGGGAGCCTCGAATTTGCCGTCCGCCACACACCATTTTTACCGTGATAGAATCAAGTGGCGACTCATATCGAATATCGTCTTTCCGTTTCCCGAAGCGCCAGTCTAATTCCATCATCCCTGCATAGATTGCGTTGTTCCATGTGTATTCATTATGGGAATGAGAATCTGTCGACATGAAAGTATAGTCAGATCCATCAAATTTTCGCTCTAACGCCCAAAGAAAACATCGGTCAATCTTCGGGATTTGAACATAAGCCTGAAACTGTCTGTCAATGTTCCATATACCCAGCCACCAGAGATTGTTCAATGTTCTTGTTACAACCATTCCATACAACGTGATTAAGACCGAGGAGCCAAGTCCAACGACATGCGTTGGCCTATTCTCGCTTTCAGTTTCATGGCTCAGTAGGCGTTCCCGCGCAATCACATCGTGTGGCTGACCTCGAGAAGCCTCACAAAAGAATCTCGGGCTAGTGATTGTAAAGCCATTTCCTATGTCAACAATGAAGAGGAGGAAACTTGGAAGATCTCGACTTCTCCCGTTCCAGACACATTTTAATCATGCAGTAACACCCTTTCGGGAAACGTGAATGGCTGGCCAGACGGCGAAGGGGCCTTTTTGTCCAGTTAAATTTCCTTCGACTTTCGATTGAGCGCTGCAATGCTCGAAAAAGAACCTCAGTACCCATTTGACCCTTTTAACGGTAAAATATCGAGCTGCTTCCGTTTTGGTGACACCATGTTCTCCAACTTCCATTCCCTGTCTCTTGACCAGACCTTGGCGCAGTGCCCAATGCCCAATAGTCTTTCACTCCGATATTCATACCCTTAGGGACCCAACTTGAAAGCCCCATTATAATGGCACTCATCTTCTTTTTAGCACAGACAGAATTTAACGGGGAGTTTCCTTGCGCCAGGATCAATAAGTCATTGCCCCACGTTAAACTGAGGACACCCCACTGGAGTCTGAGCCCTAATCATTTTAATGCATTTCTTCCTAACACGGTCAGAGATGACGGCACGTCACAATTATTCAGACCAAGACACGAGAAGCAAAGCCATGTCTGAACTCCGTAGATGATCTAGCCGTACATCCAGTACTTTCGCTCCTCTGAAAACGGCATCTTAATCTGGAAATGGAACAAACTCAACGACAAAAGCATCCCAAAAAGGAGATTTCACTTGTAAGGAGATGGGTGAAAGCGAAAGAGAGACAGGGCTGTTCCTTCCACGAAGGGAACAATTTTCTCCTCAGTGGGTGGTCTTGAACTTGCCATCCTAAGGCTCCTCGATCTTCGAGTCTGCGAGATCGGTCGGGAGTCCCGATTTGAGTAGGAACCAATTCAGATTGCCATGATGGCGTGCAATATAAACAAGAACAGTCGGATGAACAAAGGTGCCCAAGAACATATTGCATCTCATAATGGAAGGTCTCTAGCGGTAACCACGAGGCATTAGGCGAGTAATTTCCGCATCTCATCCACATCAAAGTGTCGCGAGGGATCTCGTGTAAGGAAACATCAAAGAGCCATCGGCGTTTTCTTCGTCATTGACTTTGAAGAATAAGACAGAGGAGGAGGATAAGAGAGAGGAGCCAGAATTGAATAGTGCTTCCTCGCCCAAATACAATGAGACGGGGCGGGCAATTTTTTGTTTCAATCTTTCGGAATATGGAATCCACAAATCATGTCAGTCCCGCGCACCAAGGGCTCTTATGAAGGAAATGGCCCTTTTGGGCCTGTTCAGACGGGCAAAAACCGGTATTTTGGTTCATGGAAGTGGATGGCTAGCCAACAAACTTGTGTCACATCTCCGATTCGACGTCAAGATCGTGTCATTATGTCACTGCAGAGTCTGGTGCCGCCTGCCGTTCTTTTCAAAGCAATTTTTTAAGTTCCGAAATTACTTTACACTAGGTTGCAAGCGCATGAGGTTGTATAGGGCCAGTTATTCTGCATTCTTAAAAGTTCTAAAAGTCTCGAGTTTTTTTACTATGCTAAGAAATGAGAACAATAAAAAAACAGTATGGCAATGACTGCAAATTTTATTTGACATTGATAATTTTGTTCTCACGTCCGTCCTTAAAGCTCAAAGGAAATTTAGCATTATTATTATTATTGTTTTTACTTTTGCGGACTTCCTTTCTACTACTGGTATTGGAATCCCAGCAGTTCAAGACGAGAAATTTATTCATTTTCCTTAACTTTTATTTATATATATGAAATATAATATATTATTTTATCGATCAACGAAATAGAGTTGGCTGATCGGGCTAACGCTTGAATATCAGGTTGATCGGGAATTTTATTCATAAAACTTGTCCAAGTCTGACTTAAATCTTACTGCTGGATCAACGCCTACATACGCCCTGGAAAAAATTGAAGGCAGCAAATTTGAAGGCAGCAAATTTGAACAATCAAGGAGCCCGAGAAAGATGAAAGTTGGACTTTATTGTTTTGACTAGCCTGGATTCTCGCGGGCTTGAAGGTGCTCTCAAAACGCACTTTAAGCCTCTGCGGTCACTACAATTGACCCAAATCTTGGGTTGGGACAAAGCTCATAAATACTTATGATAACATACAATATCAGATACCTTTCGTACCTTCTCTGAACACTGTACAATCCCAACCTTTCTAACCTCTCCCAGTACGAGAGCTCTCTCATATCCTCAATGTTCCTCGTAAAACATCTTTGGACCTCCTCGAGCTTTTGCAAACCTGTTGAACTGATTGGACCAAAATGGGTGAAGCATACATATTCAAGATGTGGCTGGACAATCGACTTGTACAGAGTTAGTTTCGTGATACTATCTCTGGCCTTAAACGTGCGATATGTCCAACCACATGTTTGAAAAGCTTTACCAACTTTCAACTGGATATGCTCATCGAACTTTCCAGTCTTGGAGGACTACACCTAAATCCTTCATGGATGAGACCTGCTGAATACCCTTACCTTCATCATCGAATGGTGGAGTGCCCAATGACGTCGACCCAAAGGTCATTGAGCGGAATTTCATTCCATTCAAGGCCATGTTACTCGCAGCAACCCAAGAGTAGATTTGATCTAGGACCTCTACCAGACAACCCGAATTCTGCCCATTCCTACTAACTGCCAATTTTGTATCATCAGCATAGGAAGAGATACTGACATTACTACTACCAAGCTTCTGAAGCGGAGCAATAAAGATTATGAAAAGGAGAGGGCTCAAAATGGAGCCCTGAGGAACACCCGACTTGACATCTTGTATGTCGCTAATGGATCCCTCACCCTTAACCAATTGATCCTACCATTAATGAAACTTCATAACCAATTGAGAAGCTTGCCTTCAATCCCAAATCTCATTGAGCCTGTTAACTAAAAGGCCATGATCTACCTTGTCAAAGGCCTTGGCAAAGTCGAGATAAACTACATCGACTGATTCATGGCTCTCCAGTCCCTCAATAACCTGCTCTATATGTTCAATCAGTTGGGTAACCCAGGGACTCTAAAGCACTCTAGTGTTCTTGGGTAACCGTGCTAAAATGTGCTTGGAACCAGTGCTGGCTAGGGGAAGGACTTCATTGACTTCAAGAAATTCAACAAGTTTGGACTTCATGATCTTCTCAATTTGCAATTTTCGAAGTGAGAGAAATCGGCCTATACTTACTGGGGAGCAATTTATCTCCCCCTCTAAAAATTGGAACCACGTGAGCCAACTCTAGTGAAGAGGGAAACTTGCCCTGATCCAAGATGCGACGCATCAAGTACAAGAAAACAGGAGCAAGAACCAGTGAGCATCTCATCAGAAACTGAGATGTCACACCATCAGGGCCAGGAGAGCTCGAAAGTCTCAAGTCTCTGATGGCCTCCAAAGCATATTGAGCTATTACTACAAGATCATCTGAACGCTCAACTTGACAAGCCTTGCCAATCTCAACAAACTCATGAATAGAGTAATCAATAGGCTGTTGCTCCTAAACTCTTTGAAGTTGAAGACACACTAGAGAAGAGAATTCATTGTGATTCACTTTTGTTTATCCTCATTTCACAAATTGTTTCCACATGACACTGCACCTTGTTGGTCATGTGACATAAATTTGATTTTCGCATTTCAGTCCTGCATTGTCTTTCCAGTCGGCGCCCCGTAGATGAATCTGGACCCTGTTTGAAGCTCTTTGATTTATTGGGAATTGTGGGAACAGTGTTGTACGCTACTATACTGAGACATTTAAGCAATGGATCAAAGTATTTCAATTAGGGTCCAGATACTCCTTAAGGGCCGCCATTGGAAAGGACTGAGCATGACAAAATTTGAAAATTGAATCGATTTTGTTTTAATACTCTTCCTTCATCCCTTACCTAGAGACCTCTAGTCAGAGACCTGCAAGGTTAAGTATACTTCATCTAATCCAACCAAACTGATTACTTGAAATTCTTTAATGAACCCGTAATAGGTTCCAAACAAAGCCCAATATGGAGTCAGCCATTTCGAACAAGAGCTCAAATATTTGCTGTGAAATATTAGAATCATGCTCTGTTTGAAAGTAACATCTTCAAACAGTGATTGACTCCATTGAACCCGACGTTTTTAGGTTATGTTTGAAAATGAACTTGTTCTCTATAACACACAAAAAGTCTTTTACATGGCTCATGCTCTGGTTCAATATACAGTTGCTCCTGCTTTTGGATCACAGCTTTAGTTATGGCAGATAATTCAGGTGGCGCTCGCATAAGATGGCGCCACTTTATAATCCAGCACTTTGGATCAGACTAGTGCTAGATCAGACCATATTGTGTTCTCCGTGCTCTGGGTAAACGTAGGGACCCTGGATACACGAGCTTTGGCTAGTGTCTCCACTTCAAAAAGTAAACAATGAGCAGAACTAAACAGTTTCAAAACCCATTTTTAGTTAATTCACTGTATGAGAAAGAGTTCTGTCATGACAAACGCCATTGAACATTTACTTCAATTTAGTTGATTCATGAATTTCATTGTGTAATCAATGAGCTCCTCTTTCTTTCTGTTAATTAATTACTTATTCAATTTTATATCAACACTTCTCTAAGGAAGCAAGATGCAAAAAATATTTGCCATAAACTTGAAATTTTTGACCAAATTGAAATCGAAAGTTTCAAAAAGTCACTTGTTCTTTGAACAACATTTCACTAACTCGATGATTAGGTGTGGCATATATATGGCAGGAGATATGAAAATAATATGCAAGAACATGTGCTTGGAAGTTTTAATATTCGGCAATAGAATATTCAATCATCTGGCCGTTCCTCTTTGATCTCTTCTTTCACGCGCTTGTCTCGTTTACTCCTCTTGTGGCTGCTACTGCGGTGACTTGGCGAGCGACTTCGCGATTTTCGTTCTGACCTGCGTTCACTACTTCGCCCTTCTCGAGCAGAATCGCGGTCTCTTTCTCGCTCACGCCGCTCACTGCGCTCACGATCCCGGTGCTCCCGGTGGCGGTCACGAGATCGACTTCGAGTTCGGCGACGCTTGCGATCGCGTTCACGGTCTCGATCCCTCTCTGCACCTCGCTCGCGCTCAGCATAGCGTTCGCGATCTCGATCCCGGTCCCGATCCCGACTATCGCGTGATGAGCGTCGCCCTTGATCTCGCCACACATCCCTGCGATCTTCATAGCCAGGGTCGCCAGGGGGTGCGTCACCTGGCGGGGGTGCACTAAAAGTGGATGGAGGAGCGTCCCACTGGGACTCCATGGTGGGTTCGTATCCACCTGTGTAGAAGTCGCTTTGACCAAAGGGATCCTCTGCGGGGAATTCCGATGCTGGTGGTGGTCCTTCGAAATTTGGTGGAGGCAGGTTGGTAGGTGGGGGCATTCCCGGAGGCGGGACAGAGAAATCTATACTATTGAGAACCTTTTGTGGGTAGTCGGGGCGTTTGTCACCCGTGAGAACCGAAATCGGACCGGGTGCTGGTGGAGGCTTCTGGAGATCACTCACCACCGGTGCCCGATTCAATACGGTAGGAAGCGTTTTTGGTATTGTGGATAAGCCAGTGATAGAAACAGGGGCGATCGTTCGACTGATGATACTGTTGGAATAACCGGGCATACCGAGGCCACTTTCGTTTCTCAGCTTTCTTTGCCGCATGATGTACGCTTGCCAAGTGTCTTCAGTAAAACCATAATTGAAATAATCCGTAATATCCGCTCCTAAAAAAAATTGGAAATAACGGGATGAACTCAAGACCTCAGGCCGGAAATTCACAAGAGATTGTACCTCACGCCACTGACGCAAAGGAATCACATTAAGGAACATATGCGATACTTCAGATATTTTTCAATTTTGAATTGTGTATGAGTAGAACGGTTTACATAAAGCAACACATTTTTCAAAGTAAAATGGAACGGAAGAAATTATGTAATTTTATAAATGTTTTTCACCGTTTCCCTCCACGCTTTCATTCACGTTTTGTATCTGACTCATTTTGTTGACTTAACAATAGCCTAATTAGCAATCCTGTCTCCTAGTCCAAAAACTCCATTTCCCGTAACTCACCGAACCCACGTGGACGGGTTAAATCGAGTTTCAGTGACAAGAGATCAACTTTATTTTGAAAGTACCAACATGTCGCACGGAAGTCCATCTGATGAGGATCAATTCCTTCACTTTGAAGCAACTAATCCATGCTCAACAGTCACTCCGCTACTTGACTCAACTCTAACCCCTAGCCTTGATCCCTCTTGGTTGGAACAATTGAAGAGCGTCTTGCAATGTGGCGTCTGCGGCTTCATTTGCACGCCCAAGTTGTACCAATGCACCAATGGCCATCTCACTTGCAATCAATGTTTAGCAAGCCTCAATAAGTGTCCCATGTGTCGAGATACTTCTATCTTGAATCGCAATCTGACGGCTGAACGAATTCTCATGCTCTTGGACCCTTTACTGCCCTGTACCTATCATCCTTACGGTTGCGGCGACCTGCTATGCGCCTCTGATTTGGCCGCCCATGAGGCGCTGTGTGCGTGCCGCCCGTACCCGTGCCCTGAAATGAGCTGTCACCGTTCAGATTCCTTGGCCGCCATTCATCAGCACTTCGTGACCTCTCACTCTTTCAAACACTTCAATGCCTCAGCCTCTACAGAAGAGCTTGGACTACCCGAAACAGATCGGAAAATGACCATGATGGGTACAATACCCAAGATGTTTCAATGCTACAAACAGGTATTTTTGGCTCACACGGCCATCTACAAAGGTCAATTGACCATCATGACGCAGATTCTGGGCAATCAAGATTTAGCCAATCGGTTTGACTACGAAATTACCACTCATCGGGGACTGGGACAAATGCCACATGTCTTCCAAGCTCGGGTCCAACCTCTGAGTCAAGGTCAGCGGTTCTTACTCAAATATGGGCCAACGTTCCGGTTGAGCTTGGACGAAATTCCATTGCATCCGTTTCGAGGACGTGTTCTATGGCACACTATTGCCATTCATCCCGCTAATTCTAAGCCGCACCACTAAATATTGACTGTGGTTGGACAACCACTCCTCCAAGTGAACTGAATCCCTCACTTGTTGCTAATGCCGTAGGATTTCATGAATGACTGGGAATGAAAAGAAGAACTTTTTCTGAACCCAACGATGTTTCTTTTCTTTTTTTTTTCTTTTATGACCTTCAGTTTCAACCCAGTCTCATTTGAATTTGGTGTTATCCGGGACTCATTTTAATGCCTTTCTTACGAAATAAAGATGGAAAAATTCTTAAATTTCGCATTGCTGGTTGCGGGATCCAGGTGATTCGGAGTGAAATTGAAGTGATGTTTCAACCTCTTCGAAATCTGCATGTTCGAAACAATCGTAGCTCTCCTCAGGCCCTTTTTTACGAGGCTTCTTGAAGCTCGGAGGTAGAGTGTGGACGTTCTCTGTTTGGAAAACCACTTACTTTCTGAGGTGGTGAGGATTTTTTTCACATGGGTAAGGTCAAGATTGTCCCATCGAAATGAAAGCTTTGAAATGAACTAAATTGAGGGCAAACAGTTCCCTTCAATTTGATCGACGCTTAGAGGAAGTGCCAATGTCCAACAAGACCAAAATCTAGTGCATCAATCCATAGTCCAATAGGAGACATTACATGGTTATTGGCCGGGATTCGTCATTAGACCAAAAGTTCTCAACATCTTGAATGTCAAACTTCTGACCACGGACAATTCGACCCAGATTGCGCCCCCCCAATAATAGTCTTTTGGATTAGATCGAAACAACTAATAGTCTT
>NC_081449.1:11681001-11690352 GCF_007210705.1 Tigriopus californicus | reverse complement strand
CCCCCCCCCAATAATAGTCTTTTGGATTAGATCGAAACAACTGATCAAGGAAAACAAACTGAATAACTCTGAACAACGGGGTTCCGAGCTAAATATACATTGAATGAATACTTATTCCCTAGCTACATGTCGACCACTTCGTTCACACAAGTTCTTGACGGAACATCAAAGCTGAAAGTCCTTGTTCAGAAGTTATTGATCTTACCGGGTTTTTTCCAGGGTTTCTCCTCGAGCGATTCCATATCCATTTCCTGAACGGGTGTGCCATTGACCGCGCCCACTTGATCAAATTCCTCGGTGCTGAACTTGCCCTCCTTTTTGCCAGGCAGTGTCCGCACGGTCGAGGATTTGATGCCGAAATGTTGATAGGATGTTCGCGTCTCATCAATCTTGTTCTGATCAATCGAGATTTGAATGTTATCGTCGTCGTCGTCGTCGTCGTCGTCATCATCATCGTCGTCGTCGTCCTCTTCCTCATCGTTGGAATCCCCATTTTTGTCTTTGTCCACTGGCTCCCCATTCATCTCATCGGGTTCGTTATCACCGGCTCCATTGGGATCTTCTCCACTTAAAATAGGTTTAGTATTGACTTCATCGTCTTGTTCTTCTTCCCCGCCATTGCCGGCATTGTCATCGATGTCATCCAAATCGTTCAGTCCATTGTCACTTTCTCCCTACAGAAAACAGTTTAATCATAAATAACAATTATCATGTTATGCATGTGAAAGGCACGAATACATCGATGTTAATGTTGCACTTAGATGTAATGAAATTGGAAATAGCCAGTGCCATGGCAAGTTGTTTAATCATGCAGGTTTACGGCAGGCGTTTAATGAAATTTCCATTAAATAGGTTATTTTTAAACTTGGGAACATTAAAAGACACAAAATAAGCATTTTTTAATTTGATCAGAGTTCAACAAACCTAAACAGTCCTTTAAAGGACATTAATTCCATTATCTTTCTGCCTTCAGTCTTTACTCGTCAGATATGAATGATAGGTATTTTTTTAACACCACATCAACGTTAAAATAAGCTCACTGTTCTACTTCTTTTTTTTGCATAACATACGAATAAAATAATGAAATCTAAAATTTGAATGGTTGACATTGAAGACGATTTACTTTTATATCATCCATTCACTCTACATGTAACAGTTGGAAATCGTAGGTTTAAAAACTCTTCTCACCTACTTAAACTATTCAACTTGATTGGATTGGATAAGATTATTTTTCAGAAACTGCAAAACAACCAATCAGTGGCGAATAACGCGTTCAGTTAAAGAATCGACTAGCTTTTCATAGCCAAATTGGGTCGAATTCCAAACTTGGTAAGTTATCGAAGTTATCATCATTCACCTGAGCGTTTTCAACTTGATGGTGGGAGGAGTGCTCCCCTGATGGATCCGAGGCCGCCGCTGGCCCGTTGGTGGGCCGGGCTTCCTCGGGCAGGGGTTGAGATTCGTCTTCTTGGGCTTCGGGTCCGCCTCCGTACAGAAAATCTTCCTCGTCAGCCATAGCGAAATCAATGCCTCAATCACGGCTAAATTCAGCCGTCCCGTCAGCCACAACTCAACCGTTCCTGCGTGTGGGTCTGCTCTGAGCGTTGAGATTAGGTGGCCTGCTTCGGTTGATGCACACGGACAGGATAGATGGATGGATGGATGGATGGGTGGATGGGTGAGTGGATGAACAGCACCGGATTGGTCGCTCACCCAACTTCTCTTAAGGCTTAAGGCGTCTGTCTCACTTAGGTTGCTGAGCACAATCATAGAGCGCGGAAGTATAAGAGAGGAAAAACACCAAGGCTTTTAGGAATGGACAAATATGGTGCAAAAAATGCAATTCAAATTGTAAGTTTCTCTTCATTCTTCTAACGGTTGATGCTAAAGACTCATTTCTCATCTTTCAATTTCTTTTAGACCGACAAAATGCGTGCACCCAAAAAGATAATAGTTACTTTTTCATATTGCTGTTGAAAACGTTTTTGCGTGAATATGGATGCAAAAATGTGTTTTGATGGCAATATTGAGCCAACTCAAATTCGTTGGTAGAATGAATATCACATAAAAGATTGATATTTAAAATTAAACAACACATCATGCTTTATTTCAATAATAGCCAATTGCATCCTCTGTAGCGAGATGCTTATTTGTGTAGCCTCTGAAAAAAAAATAACGAGCCTTAATTCATAAAACACATATTCATTATTACGCTCTTAGAATAGCAATTTGCTTTCTAGTGTTGAAAAAAAAAAGAAAAAAATCAATCAAAAACAAGGATGGCATCAACTTGTAATAGGAAAGTGTATCTCTTGAACTGACATGTTGGTAGTAAAATTCATTTCAATGCTTGAATTTTTCTGTATTGAGTTAATAATTCAAAATGCTTACTGAATGATTGAAATACATGCTAAATTGCCTTTCCATTCAAGGATTGTCTGAATTTCCATATAATATTTTTGTTTCAAAAAGTGTCTCATGGAATACTGTCATGTTCTCGTTGGGAGAGTATTGAGATGACTGTTTATTTCTGACTAGACTGGGTTCTTATATAGTGACTAGATTGATAGGTGCGAGCATGAGCATACAATCACACCATCTCCCTTTTCGGGGAATAGGATAAATAACCATCGGGATCTCGGCCAACCATAGGGGTCTCGGCCAACCATCGGGGTCTGTCAGTAATCCATATTGCCTTTAAATTTGATTTCCTTTTTGAAAGAAAAATCAAATAAGGTCTGTCAGACATTCTGGACCAAAAAAAATCCCAAAGTTCAGATGATAAAATCAAAAGCTTATCATGAAAAGGTTTCCAAACATAGAAATTCAAATTGATCAAATTCGGGAGAGTTGGGCAAGTTTGAGGTTGCATTCAATCTTACTTTTTATTCTCTATGCAGATCAGCCCTCTCCGTGCTCTCCCAGTTTGAGCAATGCTTGTTTGGCTGTGCTTGTTTTGTGAAATACGGTTTGATGGGAAAAAACCAATAGCGAAAACCTAGCTTAATCAATATTGGATAATCTAAATGAATCAGCTTTTCATTCAACCTTATTAAATTACAATTCAAATGTCAAATCATACGTTCCAGAATCATTTTTTTCTCGCCTTGTTCAGTGATTTCTTTTCTCATGGTTACGGCAGATCCATTGAGTCTTAGACGGTCTTAGACCACTAGAGCGGCCCTTTTCTGCCCTAATCCAAAATCAGTGTCGCCATAAAAAGCCGCACAATTGACATAAGAAGTACGTGGGAATTTAGCAAGTATAAAATGCCAAAAGTAAGTGAAATGCTGAAGTGCTTTCAACTTTATTGAAATTCTAAAACATATCCTAACATTACTTTCCAAGCCTAAAATTGTCCTGTGAGTCACATTCAATTTTCCTCGGCTCTGACCTAATCACCTCAACATGTTTTTGTACGGCGTCCCTGTGCACACGCCATTTTGAGAAGACGCCACCACGCCGTCAGACCCGCATTGCTTCATCCCAAGAATCCGGCACCTTTTCAGCGTCTTTTCGTCCCTCAAGTTATTC
Source organism: Tigriopus californicus (assembly GCF_007210705.1). Lineage (NCBI taxonomy): Eukaryota > Metazoa > Arthropoda > Copepoda > Harpacticoida > Harpacticidae > Tigriopus > Tigriopus californicus. Next base: position 11,686,818 of record NC_081449.1, on the reverse strand, counting down.
AAGACACACAGGTAATCCTCTAAGGTAGCCTAACGTATATCGCTACATTGAAAGTCCTTTTTTTCCCACCCAATACCAAATTTTGATCACAGCAGATGTAGGCTCTAACGTGAAACAAAATCGTCTTTTCCCATACGGGGATTTTAGATGTACTTGGAGGAGGGGGAGGGGGGTCGGGAGTTTCGTTATCTTGTGGGTGACCATTACTTGTGATTGCCGGTGGTTAATTCATCAAGGGGGTTTGTCACGAGATATTTTTTGCCGTTTGGAACAGTTCTTTTTGGTCGACGTTAGTTCTATGAAACCACAGCGCCATCTGTTGTTCATTTTATACACTGATAAATACGTAATAATAGGCCCATTGGCCCCTTGGATGGAAAAGTTGCTTACAAGCTTTGTAAGACACAGAAAGAAATTGATAATCTGTCACTCGTTGAGCAAATGATCAATTGTTTTTTAAGGTCTGGCATCAATTGCGACTTTGGTCCAGCCAGACGGATCATAAAATGCATTGAAGAAAAATGACGAGAGCAGTTCGAATTGATAGGTAGCCTGATGTATTGACGTCGTTTGTTTTCTTTTGATCGCACGACCTTTTTGCAGCCTCAGCTCTGCTCCAACTACTACTACTACTACTACTTCTTCTACTACTACTCTACTACTACTACCACAGCAACTACTACTACTACTGCTACTACTACTCCTGCAATTAGTCATCACAGCTACAAACCACGCCCCCAACGTTCCTTCTCGTTCAACTCAAGTTTATCTTATAAATACGACACTTCGTAAGGTAGCAGCCCACTTCTCAACGCCCTTCGCGCAAATTCATCTGTTACTACATCATGATTGAAACTACTGCTCCTACCGTCACACCTGCTACGAGTACTTCCACCAACGTCCAATTCGGGGCATGTTCTCTTCTACCCCAACCACCTCGCCACCACTCCCGGTTTCAAACCCGGTTTCAAACCCGGCGGCGTCTATCAGCGACCAAAGCACCCAGGATAGGCCCTAGGTTCTGTTCTAGGCCTCGTCCTCGGGAGCCTCTGGTCGTTGGGAAGTCGGCCTTCGCCGAGTAAAACAAACACTATGATGCTGGAGGTTGGCTCCTAAATCGTCCTACCTGACACTCTCACCTTCTCATCTCCTGCTACTCCCGCCCCTCCCCCTCCACCCACTCGAACTGCAATTCTGCCCCTAAACTGCAATTGAAACTCTTCTTCGCCTCTCAACCTCGGCTAGTTCGACACACAATTCAGCTCTAGATGATGGGTGAGGTTTGTATCGATGATGATGATGATGATCAAGCGAATTGTCTTTGTTTTGGGCCAGTCTTTGGGGCGATGCCTTGGTTTTCTTCCCCTTCATGAAAAGGGGGCTCACTTCTGTGTGGAGTGGTTGCAGTTCGATTATGATATGCTGAGCGCACACATCCCCATATCGGGACACACAAAATGAAACACATGGACACAGAAATACTTCTGTAACAAACTCTGTTGGTAGGCCACGTAGTCGAAATCTTTGTCTGGCATGAGCCTTGTCTTTGCGCTCTTGGGATCTACGCTAATCTGGGGAAAGAATTGGCTAGCCAATTTAACTTTTACAACCTCATCTTGTCCTCCTGGTGTTGTTTGCCGACTCTGCAATCCTATTGTGAACCACGAAATGAGCCTGAGCCTTCTTTCAGCATGTCCAGACATCGCGACTGGGATATCACCTGCAAGGTGTACATTGGCAACTTGGGCAACAACGCATCCAAGTACGAATTGGAGGACGCCTTCTCCAAGTACGGACCCCTACGAAATGTGTGGGTAGCTCGGAACCCGCCCGGTTTCGCTTTCGTCGAGTTCGAAGATCCTCGTGATGCCGAAGATTCTGTCCGGGGCACGGACGGCACTAGATTGTGCGGGGTGAGTCAGTCATTCGAATTCTGTTCTGTTGTAGTGTTTACACTGGCTTCAAATTACGTTCCTTTCCCCTTGGCAGAGCCGGATCCGAGTTGAAATGTCCAGTGGTCAAAGCCGAGGTGGGGGCGGTGGTGGAGGTGGAGGCGGTGGACGCCGAGGAGATCGACGAGGTGGACGAGAAATGGGCCGTGGGGGCGGTTATAGAGGCGGACGTAGCCGATCTCGGTCTCGTAGCCGAGACCGTGGAGGTGCTGTGGCTGGAGGAGGAGGTGGCGGTGGACGCAGACGTCGTTCTCCGTCTTATCGTTCGATGTCTCGATCTCGCTCTCGCTCAGGAAGCCCTACTGGACGCCCAGGAAGAATAGGACGGGCCCGATCCCGTTCAGGTTCTCGATCTGATTAGGTCGAGTTAGATTACCTCTTGACTACTCGGTTGAATTGAAACAATCTACCAAAAAGAATGATCCCCCAACCCATTGTACCTTGCGTCCGATTTTAGTGTTTAGTATTCTCGAAAATCATAACTTCTCACTTTTGCCCCGTCGCCCTCTGACAGCAGATTCAATCCGCTGTCGTCGCTCTCGAACCCCTCGGAGGGATTTTTCTCCCTTACTCCGTAGAGAGTCGTATTCCTTGAAGTGTTGTCAAAAGCTCCGAGTTAGCTTGCTCTCAAATGTTACTGGATTATCTGTAACGCTCAGATCGCGATACCGTGTAATAAATGTATTGAGGTGTTTTCAACGATTACGTTTCTCTTTTAAAGGTTCGGATAACTTTCCGTTTTTACAAGAAAAACATTAATGCTCGCCGAATTCTTCCACATTTCTTTTGGCTTCAATTAATCGATTCTTTTTGACCTTGTGAGTCGTTAAGTAACGTTTTTGAGAGAAACATGTACTTGGCGTGACCCGATGTTTTTGAGAAAGAACCAAATGCTTAAAACATTTTCACTTTTCACAATACACATAGGGAAACTTGTTGATAAGTCAAGTACTTCGTTCAATACTTCTGAGGATTTTGTTATTTGAATGGAAATGCAAAAGTGGGAAGTATATTGCTTAAAAGGAAATACAAAAGTGGGGATATCGTTACTTCAATGGAGATCCAGAAGTGGGAATTTTGTTATTCAAAAGAAGAACCAGCGTGGGAATTTTGAAGTTCACAAGCAAATCCAAAAGTGGGAATTTCGTCACTTCAAAGGAAATGCAAAGATGGGAAACTGTAGCTGAAGACGCCTGCTCAGCTCTAATTTGAACATAAATTCTCTTCGACTAAAGCTTTTTTTAGTTGGGTCCAAACTTTGTTTTTTTGGAAAAAGATTTCTTGGAAAAGAACAATTCATTTAGCCTTGTGGCGAAAAAGGTTTCTTTTTCATGATGGAGCAATTTTTAATTCAAACCACAGTCCCGTCTTTTGTTGAGAGCAGTCGCAACATTTTGTTGTGCCTGATCTTTTCAAACGGCCGGTCTGAGTGTTTTGTGTTGTGTAAGTGGTCGCGTGGCTGCTTAAGGTTAGACACTTTTGTTCTTTAGCTTTCATTTCTTCCTATCTCTAGTAGTTTAGTCTTATATCTTTTATCTTTATGCTCATGTCGTATTTCACTTTTTTCGTCTGTCAATATATTTTATCCCAATTCTAGGTTATTTCATGTATTTTTGGCTTAAGGAGTAGTTCATTTTGTTTTTATTGTTTAGTCTGTTCATTTCATGTACTTGTAAATGTAGTCGATTTTTCTTGTTTACAATCAGTTTAGTTTCCTATTTTCAATACAAAATTGGGTTCCAGAACCTTCTTTTGTTCGATTCCATTCCATTGATGTTAGCTTGTTCCTGTAGTCGAGTTGGTGTATGTTGGTTGAGGCTAGCTAGCTGGTCAGCCAAGAGTAGGTCATCGTAGTCGACGACTCTTAACTCTTCTCCTCTGTTGGTAGCCCAACCTAACGTAATCACCTACTCTCTTCTTCTTTTCTGTCCCCAGGGAGTACGTTCCTCCTTGGTTTCCAACTAGCACGTGTGTTGTTTACCTGCTCTACAGCTGATTCTCATTCACACGCGCTGGTTTCTCTGTTTTGCTCTCTTGGCTCTGTCCTCTTCTTCTCCTTCTTTTTCTTCTTCTTCTTCTTCTTTTACTTTTTCATCTTTCATTTTCCGCTCGCTCATTTCTAACGGTTATTCTCTTGACACTGAAGGAGGCTTCCAGAATATTTCCCCATATTCTTTGTTCAAGTTTCCAGTATTTTCAATTAGGATCCCTCAAATAGCCTTGCTTTCAATAACCATGGAAGCTTTGTTGAAGGGGCTCTCTGAAGGGGCTAGGAACTGTCTTGAGCTGGTTTTGGATGGGAAAACTTCATCCTCTATCAATAAGCCTTTCATTATGGAAGCTTTAATAACTTGGATTGGTCACACCCAGCCACTACTTGACTGTGGGATGAACCAGTCAAATGTAGGCAAAAGGGACACAGGCACTGACACTCTTGATTTGACAGAAATGCCCCTTGTAGTCAAAGAGGTCACAGAGGTCAGAAAGAGTAAGAGCATAGAAGAGACTGCTCTTGAGATTTGCGATGTCCATAAACGACAGAGATGCAAAAAGGCAGGCAACGGCTCACCCAGAATGGTGTCCCAAACTTAGAGAGTTTGGCCTTCTCAAATTCAATGAGAAGGGCTATTCCAAACAGGGATGTAGCTTTTTTCACCCATTTATGTGCATGAGATCTTTGAGGCACAAGGCATGCCTCAATTTCAAATGCACAAAGGCCCATCTCAGGGGCACTAGGAGGAAGAGACAGCAGTTGTCTCAACCTCATTGTCAAGTCTCTCAACAGACTTACCCCACCCCTTTTACCCTCTCCCCATAGGTTTTCTTATCCTCCACCTAAGAAGAGTTTTGTCCAAAAGCAGGATTTTTTAAGGTTAGAGAGCCCAGTCAAAGATTTGATAGCTCTAGTCCATCGAAGGGTTATCTGCCCATAAAAGGGCTTTATTTGAATGTGCATTGTCTTATTTCCAAAAAAGACAGCACAAAGATGAAGGTTCTTGAGGAACTAGCTTTAGATAGGCAACTCTCGTTCATTTCCATGACAGAAACCTGGCTTCGACCAGGGGTCTTAGATGAAGAGCTGGCCATGGTTGGTTTCAATTTAGTTTGATGTGATAGAGTACGCCCTGACAATCCCATTTTTCCGCAAGAGAACATATGTCTATATGTTAGAAATGACCTGCACACTAGTCATGTAAAAATGTCTAATGGAGAAGTAGAGGTCTTAGTTTGTCATCTTCAAGGTCTTGATCTGTCCATTGTGACAATATATAGGCCTCCCACTTGTTCAGTAAGCTCGTTCTTGTCAGCTCTCAAATTCATAGGAAATGAGTTAGACCAGTCAGTTTGCTCAAAGTTTTTCTTTGTAGGGGACTTCAATTTTCCGGCTAGCGTTGTAGAGTGGGAGGCTAGTCCCGATGGGTATATTCCCATTTCGAAATCGACGTCTCAGTCGTTCGAAAAGCTGGAGGAATTTGCGATCTTGCGCATTCTCTCCCAGCATGTTGGTGTAGCCACCAGAGCAATTAGCGTTCTTGACTTGTTTTTTCCAATGACCCTGATCTGATCCAGTATGTCCATGTGACACCTAGTAATCTATCAGATCATGATGTTCTCGAGATAGGGTCGACCATTACTCAAAAGCCGGCGTGCTCTAGAGTAAGACTGGCCAAAAAGGCCGGTCTGGTTAAGTTCAAGTTCAGAGATGAACAGTGGCCTTTGATTATAGAAAGGTTAGAGGAGCTTGATCTCATTTCAATGCTGAAAAAGGAATCGTCCATAGATGTAGCCTTAGACAAAATGATTCTAGTTTTTGAAGACGTCTCTTCCACTCTAGCAATCTTTGAATGTGTTGCGCAAGGCGGGG